>NW_004949159.1:2138697-2143265 GCF_000317375.1 Microtus ochrogaster
GCCCAGTCTGGTCTCAAATTTATGATCCTCCTGCCTCAGTACTGGGATTGCAGGTATGTGCCACCAGCTGTGGCCTTAACACACGTCGTTCAATTTCACTTCAGAACTAGAAGTTCACTGTCACACCCATCAAAAATGTGTAAGAAACGTGGTTGTTCCCTTTCTCCTAACTTCCAGGGAGACCAGACAACTTGGTTTCAGTTTAGTCACGGAGATGCCGGAGATGCTGGTGTAACTGCTTTGAGATTTAATCTGAGCTGTTGGGTACAAGTGCAGTAGCTTAGTCACAAAGGCCTTCTGTGGTTCTCAACAAACCGTTCCGTGTAAACAGTGTATTTTCAAAGTCCAGGGGTGTCCAGATAAAAGTGGCTTGGAGTTTTAGTAAACATTTGCTTTGATGGCAGAAATAATGACAGTTCTTAGCATGACCTCTGGCCTTAACCCTTTCTGTCTCAGGATTCTCCCTGTGAAGCCCCAGTTCTCCTTCTGGGCTCCCTGTGCTAATCACGTTATACTAGGAGAAGCAAAGTTCTTCCCACAACTTCAGGTGAAGCTAAACTGAGCTTTCTCGGAAAAGTCAAGACACCTGTGGACAGTCCCTCAGCCTACTCCTTTTCGTTGTACACCTTTCTTCTCTAGGCCTGGATAATTGCTTTTATTTTTTTTCCTTTTATCTCTCAGGGCCAATCAACCCAAAACTGAAAACTGCATCTGTACGAAGCCCTGGAGGCAAAGATTCAGAAAGTAAGGAAAGAATGCTTGACACGATGTGGGAAAAGAGGGAATATATGCGAGCTACTGAATGCAGAGGGTGAACAAGGGCAGCATGACGGGTGGGAGGAAAGAACACATAAGCAGAACAGAAGCGTCCATAAGACTGAGCCTAATAAACTCTTGATGCATCGTAGGCCTTTGAATTCAGTAGTTCTAATGATTCAGAGGCCTGTAGTCAAGGAGGTGATAAATGCTCGTATTTCTAGGTAGGAGTTAAAACCATCCACAGTCCCGCCCACGTAATAGCCTCCCAGTTCCAGTTTGGAAAGCTCTTCAGCGAGGCTTACGTTGTGTTTTTCCTTTTAACGTGGTGCTCTATAGACCACCACTAAGCACCACCGCCTTTACATGAAGCAAGCCTTCCCGTGCATGTGATTCTCCCTTTTATTACATTTTGTGTATTTATTTCGTGTATATGCACGTGTGTACGTGTACATGTGTGGAGGTCAGAAGACAACTCACAGGAGTTGACTCTCTCCTTCCGCGGCGTGGATCCTGGAGCTCACACTCCGGTAATCGTGTTTGGAGGGAAGAATCTTTACCTGCAAAACCAACTAATGAGTGATATTTGATGGTAACCTCTACTGAATCTTTTCTAATTAGCTGTTGCCACTAAGCTCAACAGTCTCCAGGAATTTCTAAAAGGAAGAGTATTCTAATAAACAGCTTTTATTAGAATGTTATACCTATGGCGTCCCTCACCCTCGAGTCAGTGATCAAATCTTCACCCTTCCTCACCGTCCCCCACCCTCCCTCGCCCTCCAACACCCTTCCACACCCTCCCACACCCTTCCTCGCCCTCCCACACCCTCCACTAGGGAAATTTAAAGGATTTCCTAAGTAGGAAATTTGGTTGCATTCACTGAGCTCTGGCTGCTTGCGATGCCGGTTCCAAGGGCTTGGAATGAATGACTCCAGTGTCCTCAGCAGGTCCGAGGTCTATTACCGTTTTCTCTTTATGTTACATAATTTTCCCTTTCAGAGGAAGCAGCAGAAAGCACCATCCAAAGCATGCCATGTTTTAGTTACTGATTGCTGTAGAATGAAGCAAATTTTTATAAAACAGACATAAGAAAAATTCTTTTACCTCCCCCTTCACCATCTCTGTCAGGAAGATCAGTAATTTTTTTTTTATTTCAGTTTTGGTTTAGGTTTGTTCTTCCAAAGGCTGAGGACAACTCTAGGCTTCATCAACCCAGAAAAAAGGACAGAAGGATATTCACAGCAGACCTGGCTAACTGGACTTTCTCTTCCTTTGCTCACCCACAAAGGATTCCTTCCTGTAGCTTGAGCCACCATGGAAGGCCAAGGTGCTTTTCCTTTGTTTTCTCGTTTATCTACAAGACCATGGTCTTCTCAGAGATTGTGTAAGAGCTCAGGCTCTAACCCCTCCCAGTTGCCAAATAACCCTACGTGAGCACACAGCGTGCACGTTAATATTGCCTGTTTTACTCATCCATCACTTCTTATTCACGGAGCCTCAGTTGACAAATCGAAGAACAGTACAGGGAAAACTTGAAGGTCAGTAGTTGACGGAGTAGGAAACCAAGGGCAACAGCCAATAGAGGTGTGTGCACCAAGGACAACAGCCAATAGTGGTGTGTGCACCAAGGACAACAGCCAATAGAAGTGTGTGCACCAAGGGCAACAGCCAATAGAGGTGTGTGCATCAAGGGCAACAGCCAATAGAGGTGTGTGCACCAAGGGCAACAGCCAATGCGGTGTGCGCACCAACTACAGAGAGGAAATAAATAGGAATTTTGTGGTGTGAAGGGTTTTGCGCTCACAGATACTTAGGGGAACCAGGAGTGTGGTCATTATTTTTCAAGGGAAGGAACGCTATACCTATTATCCATCCAGAAGGGTAGGAGCAGATAGACGTGCATTCTAGCCTGGCTAGGAACAGATGGATGTGCATTCTAGCCTGGTGACCTTTGTGCTATCTGTGTGACCCTCCCGCAGACCGTTGTTTTTCTCAGCCAGTCAATCTTTATAGAAAGTGTCACGCATACTTAAAAAGATTTCAATGTAAGCACACCCAGTCTTTACTGTTCCTCAAAGAGATTTCTGTGTGCTTTATTGTGCACAGAAGATTGAGTTAATTATTCGCCAGAATAAGTTTTCACCAAATTGTGCTATACTTAAATACACCTAAAATAAACTATTTGGGGCCAGGTTTAAACCAACACCGGCTACTTAGTCATGTTGAACTGAACTACCTCCTTGCTTCCCATAGATTGCTCTGCTGGCCATGGAGGTCGAAGAGACCCCTGAAGCCAGGAAGGAAACCGGCTCACTGGTTTAATGATGAGGATCCCTCCCTGCAAAGACACAGTGAACAGGGAGACCTGGAGCCTTGCACCTCCTGCTGCTAGGCTTGTCTCCTCCTGCTTCTTCCCACCTATCTGTGCCCACGGCATTGGCTCCCTGCCTTCTTCCCTCTCCTGCAGGCCCAGCCAAGTCTTTTTTGGCTCTTTTTCAACTTTCAGTAGCTAAATGAGTTAATTCAAAAGAGAGCCAAAAGGAAACTGTGTTTTAGCATTTAATCCAAAATGCTTTCTCCCATTCAATTTTTCCATTATTAAGACTTACACTTTAAACCACCAATAAATAACTATTTTTTTTAAGGACACACACGTTTGTTGGATAGGGAAGGGAGGAGGTGGGGGAGGGCTGAATATGATCAAAAAGTATCATGAGAGGGTCTCAAAGAACTAGTAAAAATGAAGAGGAAAAAATAAAACAAAGTAAACATAATTTAATTTTTTTTTTTACAAAAACCCTCTCAAGCATAAAAAGAAAATCACAATTTTTTTAAAGTATCGTTTCCACAATCTGGAGGAATAGTCTTCCAGGCTTAAGGCATCAACCTGCTGACTCCAGTTACTGGCAAAGAAGTCCCGGAAGAGAAGCTGCAGCTGCAATTTTGAAATAGTTCTGAGTACAGAGTGATCTCTTTCTAGTCAGACCCCTGATTGTGGAGAAGAAGATCATCCCTTTAGTACTCCAACAAAAGTTAGGCATTAATTCACTGACCCTTGGCCTCTGGGCAGTCACTGTGTGTCCTTGGGTCCTTAGAGACCAGCTGCATACCCTTATTAAACAATAAGTGATACATCAGTAGCGACTGATGCATTGTTTATCAGCTCTTCCTTCCCGGGGCACTGTTTACAGCACACACTTAAAAGGCACCCTTTTCAAACAGCAACACAGAAGCTTCTGCAAACAAAAGCAAATGGGAACAGCCTGTTCAGTGCACAGCTTCCTGATCCACTTAACAATTTTTTTAAAGACGGACTGACCTTGAATTCATTATCCTCCTGCCTCCTCACAAGTGTGCACCACCATAAATCCAGTACATCAGAGGACCTCTCTGGCCCCTTCCGACATTTCACTCTAGAGCACAAGCCCACACAGACACACACAGATTCACATACTTCAGAACAACAACAAAAGAACACCCTTTCCAAAGAAAATGAAGATGATTTTCTCTTTCTAAAGATACATATATAAACACACTTACTAATGCAATGTGTTTTGGGTTTAGTTTGAGAGACTTTTGTAGGTAATTTATGGCTCGTTTGTTGGATGGATGGATGGATGGATGGATGGATGGATGGATGGATGGATGGATGGATGTGTGGATGGATGGATGGGTGGATGTGTGGATGGATGGGTGGATGGATGGGTGGATGGACAGGTGGATGGATGGATGGATGGATGGATGGATGGATGGATGGATGGACAGGTGGATGGATGGATGGATGGCTTAGAATGTTTTGGAGTGGAAAACC
>NW_004949159.1:2143365-2146739 GCF_000317375.1 Microtus ochrogaster
TGGATGGATGGATGGATGGATGGATGGATGGATGGATGGATGGCAGAGACCGAATCTTGATATGCAGCCCAGTCTGGTCTCAAATTTATGATCCTCCTGCCTCAGTTACTGGGATTGCAGGTATGTGCCACCAGCTGTGTGTGGCCTTAACACACATCTTTCAATTTTACTTCAGAACTAGAAGTTCATTGTCACACCCATCAAAAATGTGTAAGAAACATGGTTGTTCCCTTTCTTTGATCCTTCCCTCTTGCTTACGTATTACGGAACTTAGAAACTCCACCTCTGGCAGGTTTCGCTCTGCAGAGGAATCGAATATCCTGCGAAACCTCCTGCTTTCCCAGGGAAGGCTCTTACTGGAGCATACGCTGGCCCCTCATTCAGACAAACCCTTTACTTTGAAGAACTGATTCCTTTGAGAAAGTCAGTTGACTTTTCTTTCTTGGTAGGATGATCTTTCTTTTTTTTCCTAATTTTGAGAAAATTCAAAATTGAATTTTGAGAAAATTCAAGTCAGAACCTTGAACTCTTATAGTTTTTTGTTTGTTTGGTTGGGTTGGGTTCAGGTTCTTCCCCTCCATGCTAGAACCAAGCCCAAGGCCTCACAAATGCTACGCTCCATCATTAAGCTGCATGCTTGGCAGTTACGTATCAGGTGGTCTCTTTGGCTATTTTTGAATGTCAAAAATCTCGTTTTCCAAAAAATTTAAAAAAAAAAAAAAACAAACACAAACCATTCCTTTCGCGCTTTCTTTCCTTTGGCTGGGAATTTACGTCAATTCTTCACTCCCCACACGGAGTTTCAAGTTGAGATTGAGCCACAAAATTGAGGAGGAAATTTCTTGTCTGCCCTCAAAGACCAAGACTTGAGCTCCAAGAGTGGTCTGCCTGCAGGGAATAGGGGTTTCCCGATACCAAGGCAGTCCCAGGACCAAGAGAGCCCTACCACTCTCTCCTGGACACCCCCACTGCAAACTCAAATCATAGCAAAGACTCGCTGAAACAAGGGGTGGTTTAGATCTGTGAGAGGGGGTGCGCCCCACCCTCCCTCCCTATTCAACTTGGTTTTCAGTGGCTTTGGTTATGTTTTTTGGCAGCCCTGGGTATTAAAGCCAGGGCCTCATGCACGCTAGGCAGGGGCTCTTTCACAGAGCTCTATAACCCCAACCTGGTTTTTAACCTTTAAAAGTGTACACATATACACAACACGCGTAGCCACGTGGTGTTTACTCAGTTGCTAAACATGTTAAGTCTGCGACCTAGGTTTTACTAGCAGGCACTCTGCGCTACCAAGGTTTACGGTTTATCCCTTTTTATTGCCAGTTATTTGGTAGCATTTGCGATGACAGGACTCTATGCTTCATGTGGCATGCGGGGCAGGGAGGAGTGGGGGAATCCCTCTCTTCATTGCTACTATATAAAATGGGGTCTCTTTATTGCTGGTGATAATTTATGCCACAAGGATATTGTGTTACTGAATAACGTTAGGGTCAGGATCTGCATTTCCCTGTCTGAACCTTATCACAGAAAGAAACAACAATGATATTACAAATTCTTAGGTTTAGGGTCCCTAACCTCGTAGTACATAAAAGCCGTATTACATGTAAGGATTTCATTTCTAGGCTGTTTCTGAACTGCCATTTGGTCTTCACCACTAAAGTGTTGTCTTATTAGAAAGAAGCCAAGCTCTAACCCTCGCGCTATCCTACTTACTGAGTTTACAGTTTTGTTAAGGCAGGACTAACTAGTTCATTTTCAATCAAGTCAGCATCTTGCAGATGTCCCCATCTTCATGTCTCCTAAGACAACTCAGAAAAATGAAATGAAGAAGTTTTCCAACTTGTGCTGCACTCTCTTCTGAAAGCCACACTATTCCTGTGAATGGTCTCCCCTAACCACAGCGCGGACAAGGCCCAGATATGCAAGGCACCAACGTATTTTCACTGCAATGTAAACAACATTCCAAACAAAACCGCCACCTCGCCGCAGTCTTCGTTACAATCATTTTTAAATAATTTATGAAAAACAAAATTGTTGTGTTTTATGTACTTCTTCTGCCTTGTCCCTGGAACTAAAATGTGACTATAGGCATTCATTTCAAGTACTCAAGGCGATTAAAATAAAAAGTGACGATGTTTTCTAAACCTTTACATTTCATCTGTTGTGCAAACTCGTATGAATCTTAATCTGTCTCTTGAAAACATGAGTAATGAATTACAGTATCCACGTATGCACTGAGAAGAGGCCAGCTCAGAGAGAACTGGGTCAGTACCTCTGCTCACCGAGTCGCGCTGGCTTCAGTGAAAAGTAAAAGGCAGAGTCAGAGCCCAAGGACGCTGTTCCCAATTCTGTGTCTCCCGGGGTCAGTTGTAAGAAAGAATGTTCGTGACGTTGGTAACACACCATTTGGGCTCATCCTCTGGTTTTTTGTTTTGCCTTGTTTTCATTATCCTTACATTTCTTTGCTCTACTATTTATGAATTATATGGAAGAAATGATAAGACAGATGTGTTTGGCTGTGTCCAGTTCAAGCCTGTTCTGAGATAGGGATTCCTGTGTAGGGAGTTGTCAAGGGAATGTCCGCAGAGGAGATTTGTACGGAGAAGGCCAATAGGAGCGGCAGGGAGGGCAGCCAATCAGCCATTAGAGTCCAGCCAAAGCCTTGCCTCAGACTGATTCCAAGGACAGTTTGGGACATTCTGCCTGGAGTCAAGGAAAGAAGGGACCCCGTACTGCCTTTGTACGAGGTGGGCCTCGCAAGCCCGGGACAAAGTTCCAGAACAGTGTTTCTCAACCTGTGGGGTCATGACCTGTTCGACAAACCTCTATCTCCGAAAATGTTTGCATTGCAATTCATAACAGTACCAAAATTACAGTCATGACATAGCAATGAAATAACTTTATGGTTGGAGGTCATTACAACATGAGGAACTGGATTAAAGGGGCTCAACTTCAGGAAGGTTGAGGACCACTAGATGCAGGGCAACTGTGAGTTCGAGTCCAGCACTCACCACAGCTGCTTCAGCTGGTAATGACAGCCTGTGCAGCGCCTCGAGCAGCAGCAAGTGCCTCGAGCAGCGAGTGCCTCGAGCAGCGAGCGCATAGAGGACTTGCAGACTTGGGAATCACTCAGCCTCTCAGCTTGTGTCCCTCACAGGTGTGAAGCTAGTTCTCGCTGCAAACTTCTAGCAGATCTTCCAAAGTCCACTGGGGCTTAGCTGGGATAAGCAAGCAGAACTTTAGCCCCTGTTCTCATCCCTCTTTGTTTATTTTCCCTATTGGATTTCCAGGTAAGACTATCACTGAGAAAACACATGCTGTGATGTAAGGGCCTTGATGGCAATGTCCTTGTCTGTCTTGCCCGCCGAGAAGCC
>NW_004949159.1:2146839-2147872 GCF_000317375.1 Microtus ochrogaster
GCATGGTCTATAACACTGGGGACAGAGAGCAGACTCTCTCTCCATCACCCCTGCAAAGCCTGAATGAGAATATGTGTAACAGAGACCAAACAGTTGTTCGCTCTTGCTCTTGTATTGGAAGAAACTTAGTATCAGAGACTTGCCCTGGCTCCTGCATGTTGCCTGTGCTGACCTGAGTTCTTTGTCTGGGCTGTCTTAAAATTGAACGTGTCTTGGCTTATGTTCACAACTTTCCCCCTCCTGTAGCAAAATAAATATGCAAGTATCAGAAATGACATAGAGAAGTAGAATCATTCATTCATTAGACAATCAATCTACCTGGAGTTTGTAACTTTGTACGAAATTAAAAGAGAAACCTCTCACAAGATATAAGGGTTCCCTGATAGGCCAGTGTGCTGGGACAGGCCACCTCTGCACACCTTCGCTGGGTCTGGCCCACAGGCTCTCTAACCCTGACTACCACAAGACAACCTGGCCCCAGATTTTGCCTACCATTCCTCTCCTCCCCCAGGTTCCCAAATTTTTAAGATCCAAAATCTTATACTCAAAATGCCACCCCATATCCAGTGAGACAGGATGAACCAACATCTAAGTTTGGCATAAGTTTCTGCTTCCTCTTGGGAGTCACCCTTCCTCTTCCTCCGACCTCAGAGGAGGAAGCACCACCCTAAGATCAAATTCTGACCCTGGGGTGAAAACAGGAAATTGATAAACATGGATCTTAATCTCCCATGGGTTCATAAACCAGGAAAAGTAACTTCGGTGAACAGGCTAATCTAGACTAATTACAAGTGCAGTAAAGTAACTAACAAGCAATGTTTCAGTAACATTTAAACACTAAGAGACCTGAGCTACCGGCCTTGTGTACAGTGTAGAAAATAATTGAGAGAAGAAGACCTGAAACCCTACCAGTTAACCGCCCCTTTAGAGCTCATTACCCCAAACAAGAAACCTATTGTTAAAGGGAGAGACAGTTAACAGGCAGTCATGTGGTGTTGCATAGAGAATGTGAAAACAAGAGCATCTTTTTTTT
>NW_004949159.1:2148317-2150600 GCF_000317375.1 Microtus ochrogaster
GAGGAAAAAGTGCTGGAATTTAAGTAGTTGGGAGATTGAGAAAGGAAGGTTGAATCCACCAGGCCTTCTTGATAAATGTTGTGTCTCCAAAGGAAAGAGAGAGAAGGGAAAAAGAAGTGTTGCTTTTTGGTTTTGTTTTCAGTTTTCTTTGTTGTTTGTTTTGGGTTTTTTTGGTTTTTCGAGGCAAGGTTTCTCTGGCTGCCCTGGAACTTGCTTTGTAGACCAGGCTGGCCTCAGACTCAAAGAGATCCACCAACCTCTGCCCTCTAAATTCTTGGATTAAAGGCATGCACGGGCACCATCCAGCAAGAGTGTCACATTTTAAGAGGCTAAAATTCTATAAGAAAACAGTGGAAGAGGAAACAGGAAAATCTGAAGCCTGTCACTGCTGGCACCAGAGAGGATAGAAAATGCAATACACTAGCCAGGCTGGTAGAGGGAAAAGTCCCAATGCTATGGCTTAATTTATCACATTGTTCCCTCCCAAAGCCAGGGGAGACCTACCAAGCAGGATGCAAAATGGAGAAAGAACCCATTTAGAATTAGTTGTTCATAAACACATCTTCCAGGTCATTTAGACCAAATATTCTGTTAGAGAACCCACACAATGAATCTGATAGAAGCATGTGTTTTAATTCCTAGCTAATAAAACATGGTTATGCCATTGGAGATGGCAATCAGGGAAACTGAGGGACAACTCTGAATCTGCCTTTTACTGAATTTGCCTTTTAACTTTGAGCAGCTGACCTAAATTCTCTGAGCAACAGTTTTCTCAGTAGCAAATGGATTGGCAATACCCTACTAAAGAGTAGATTAAATTAGACAGCCCACTCAAGACTGTTACTTAAATGCCTAAACTGGAGAGAAGGCTCGGCGGTTACAAGCACCTATCTCTCATCTGCATGTGCAGAATCCTGCTTAGCCTCCAAGGATGATGGGAAGTCTGATCATTCTTTCTTCAATGAATTAGTCTTCCCTTGGGCCAGGAGCTAACGGGCCCAATCCTTCCCTGTTTCCTTCATTTAGAATCAGGGCAAACCAAAGACTTAGCCTCAAAGGGGCCTTAGATGTAACCAAATTTTACCTGATCGGGCAGATACTGGGTCTCCAAGGACTCGCAGACTTGCCCTGCCACATACCTAAGTGTTGATGCGGCCTGAAGGTGAACCCAGTGTTTCATTCTTCTTCAATGTGCTTCATGTGCAGACTTGTCCTGAGATTTCTGGAGGAAGTTGACCGATCTTGCAATGTCCTGTAGTGTGCAAATTTTTAAAACTGGAGTGCAAAAAGCCTGAACTCAAGATCCAAGCTCTGGTACAGGGCAGTCTTGGTCTAGTGGCCAAACATCACAGACCTCCAAGTGTGCCACCCAGAAATTGAGATCCTACTGCATAGGCTTTCCTGAACATAAAGGGAGCTAGTGTGTACAATCCCTCGTGTGCACTGCCAGCCCTGCAGGTACTGGGTACTGGTTCCTAATGTCAATGATTAAGCTGTGGTCAGCCACGGAATTTCAGATCACTGAAGAGAGCTGAAAGATGTCAGGAGCCTTAAGAAAGCACACATTTTTCTCAAGCTTAGCTTCGTACCCTAGATAATGCTAAGATTAGCTAAACTCAAAAGCATATGGGGTTATCAGAAGCCAGAAGAAGGCAGTAAGACTCCTCCTGGCTGTGTTATTGAATTCCATTCCAAGCCTTTGACCCACAGAGGACACAGGGCCACAAGAAAGAGCACAGAGAGTGATAAGCACCAAGCAGAAAGAGCACAGAAAGTGATAAGCACCAAGCAGAAAGAGCACAGAAAGTGATAAGCACCAAGCAGAAAGGCACAGAAAGTGATAAGCACCAAGCAGAAAGGCTTTGTCCTTGGGATGAAAACAGGATCCGCGTGACAGTGGTGAGCTCACAGGACAACGTACTCCAGACATTTACAAGGAAAGCAAGCAAAGAAAGATAACCCTAAAAAGTCAACAGCGATTTTCAGCAAACGCCCGTTTTTCCACAGCCACAGTTATCAGGCTGAACAAAAGCTATGGGTGGTCTCTGCTAGAATGACAGGCTTTTTCTGGAATTCCAGCTCCGACCTTGTTGGCCAACATGCATAGCCACACACGTTTTGCATCATTGTAATCCTAAAGTTAACTATCCAAAACACAAAAATAAAATCCTCTGGAGCAGTAGTTAGGCCACGCCTTTAATCCCAGCACTCGGGACACAGAGGCAGGTGGATCTGTGTGTTCAAAGCCAGCCTGGTCTACAAGACTATTACATAGAAAAAAAA
>NW_004949159.1:2150700-2152182 GCF_000317375.1 Microtus ochrogaster
ATTCTAGCGCAAGATTTACATTTAGCTCTTTCAATGAAAACGAAGAGAAGATGAGGAAAGAGAACATGTTGGCCGACATTTAATTCTTTTGTAGGATAATCCGCACATGAAAATATTAGATTTCAGATAACAGAAGGCAATTTGTAGGCACATGCTTGGTGATCTTGTTCTTGGGTCAAGTGTCCAGCTCGTAAGAAGAAAACAAGTTGAAAGGAGCGCTCAGAGGTACACTGTTTCTCTAGTGCCCTTCTCTGGAGACGCATGCGCATTCCGCAAAGTAGCGGTGGCCCATAAGCAGGGCTGCCAGAGACGTTAGTGTGGGCTATAGTTCCACTGTGTACCTAAAAGTTCATGTATTGGAGCAACATGGTCCCCAGCTTCATACAGGGGTAATATTTGGCAATAGGACTTCTTGGGAAGTAATGAGACTTAGAAGTCATGAAGGTAGCGCAAGCATGGCACGACCCTGGTGACTGTAAGATAAAGTTGGGAAGGCTGAGTTCACAGATTTCTGCTTTTTCTAACACACCCTTTCTTGTTCTTCTACCCCCTCCTAAATTTTCCACTCCTTTGCCTTACATTCTTGAGAACCTGTATCCAGTCCCCAGATAATCAATCAATCAATAATCCAATGTCATATATTTTGTTACAAAGAAAGACAGTAGACTAAAACGCATTGAAATCTTCAGAACTTGAAAAACCCCAAAAAAAAGGGAAAAGGCTAAAATGTCTCTGTGAACAAGTGTTACATAGTTTCATGCTACATACTAGTGCTAGCTAGTTTCCAAGGCATAAACAATCGTGTTTTGTCGGCATCTGTTACGTAGCTCTCTGAGTCTGCTCAGTAAATGAAGAAAAACATGTCTATGACGTAATCCCAAAGTAGAGCGAGGCAGAGGACGTACACAGTGCCACAGGTCTTCACATGCCAGCTCAGAATTCTTACTCTTCCCTGAGTCTTCACAGTTTAATTAAATAGGATGATCACCAGATAATCCTTAAAAATATGGTGACATGTTTTCTATTCCCTTGGAAGCAGACCCTGTGGTATATGATTGGTGTAAGCAGTTTATGAAGACCACTAGGGCCAAGGATACCTCACTGGGTGACGCTGCTTGCTATAACCACCAAGCCTAAAAATCCAGTCCCCGCGGTCCTCGTGATAGGAGAAAACAGTTAGCTTTGTTCTAGTTGTTGGGGTTTTGTTTGTCTGCTTGCTTGCTTTTTCAGTTTCTAACTCCATCGTGAATTCTTCATACAAGATGGTGGGTAAGAACATAAAAAATACATACATATAGAAAAAAGTAAGATCCAATGTGCTGCTTCACAGCTTCAGAATGGCTATTCTAATTGTATAAAAGTTCACTGAGATGTATAGACTTTGGATCTGGTTAATTTCTGTGTGCAATTTTTTTTTATCCACAAGATTTTTATAATAAAATTTATGAAAATTAAATGTCCTCTGACCTCCACATTTATCCA
>NW_004949159.1:2153223-2165956 GCF_000317375.1 Microtus ochrogaster
CTGGGAACTTGGGGGTGAGGTGGCATGGGGCTAAGGGGAAATGGGGTGAGAAACGTGAGAAGGGGAGAATGGGGGGAGCTTGGGGAAACGGGATGGTTGGGATAAGGAAAGGGTGGACACGGGAGCACAGAAATATATATCCTAATTAAGGGAGCCATCTTAGGGTTGGCAAGAGAATAGACTCTAGAGAGGCTCGTGGGTGCCCAGGAAGATGTCCCCAGCTAGTACCTTGAGCAACTGAGGAGGGAACCTGAAATGACCCTATCCTATAGCCATACTGATGAATATCTTGCATATCACCTTAGAACCTTCATCTGGCAATGGATCAAGATAGAGACAGAGACCCAAATTGGAGCACCAGACAGAAGGGATTTAAGAAGATGGAGTAATGGCCTCAGACACATTGCCAGAGTGGACCATCCATATGTCTTTCTCCTTGTATTAATGGGAGTGTAATAAACTCTCCAAGTTTTCTTAGAGAATAAAGAGTATGCCTTTGGCGGGATGTGATTTTATTTGTATGAATCATCTGATTTCTCAATAATTACTTTTAGAGATGGGGGAGGTGTTGCTTTGCTTTGTTTTTTTCAAGACAGGGTTTTTTCTGTGTAGCCCTGGCTGTTCTGGAACTCACCATGTAGACCTGGCTAGCCTCAAACTCAGAGATCCACCTGCCTCTACCTTCTGAGTGCTGGGATTAAAGGTATGTGTCATCACACCTGGCTTTATTTTTGCGGGTTTTTTTTTATATGTTTTCTTACTTTTAAATATCATCTTTGCTTGTTGCAGAAATTTCTTTTAATTACTACAACATATAAAGGCTTACACAGGGGTGGGAAGATGGCTCAACAGCTAAGAGCACTTCCTGCCCTTGCAGAGAATCCGGGTTAGAGTCCCAGCACCTATATTAGGGGGTCTACAACTGTGTGACTCCATTCCAGGAGATTCACACCCTCTCCAGGACCTGCACTTATGCAGTGGACATACAGACAAGCAGGTACATATATGTACACATGCATATGCACATACATATCTGTTTAAAGTCTTTAATAAATGCATACTCTTTAGCGAATAATTCAATACCTGAAACATACACAAAAAGAAAATGTTGACAAAACTCATTTTAATATGGCATTACTTAAACTCTTGTGTGTGGATGTGGGTGTGGTGTATGTATGGGGGCGTGGATACACTCATCTGTGCTTGTGTGTAGAAGCAGAGGTTAACTTCTAGTATCTTTCTCTATCACTTTTCACTGAACTTAGAACACCCATCTTGTCTACACTGGCCGGCCAGCAAGCCCTGGAGATTATTCTCTTTCCACCCCTTCTAGCTCTAGGGTCACAGGCCAGTTCCTCCACACCCAGCTTTTTATTTATGGGTGTGCTGGAATATGAACTCAAGTTGTCATTCCTGCTTGGTTAGTACTTCACTCACTGAGCCATCTTCTCAACCCTTATTTAAACAAGGTATAAACCACTTAATTGCCTGACTGTAAAGAAAGGGTGCTTGTGGTGAGCAGCTTCCTGTGCAGTCTCTTCCCACATGCTTCAGCGTATGACCAAGGAAAGAAGGCAGAAGTAACACCATTCCAGTCACGGTACAGAATTAGCCTAGGTCCCCATCAGTAGATGAATGGATAAAGAAATGTGGTGTGTATATACTGGATGGGGTGTCATTTGATCACCAAGAAGAACACATTGTTTACAGGAAAATGAGTGGAACCAGAGATTACTCTGCTCAGTGAAATAAACCAGACACCAAAAGACAAATACCACATTGCCTCCCTTATGCACGATTTAGATTTTTTAAAGAATCTATGAAAGTATAAGGGGACTAGTTAGGGCAGAAACAAGAAAAGATAATGGGCTAAGATGGTTAAAGTATGTACATGTATGAAAATGTCATAAAGGAGCCCATTTTTCACATAATTAGTACATATTAGGTTTATAAAAGAATACCTCAACCATGGTAAAAGAAGCTTTTTTTTCCAGTGTGCAGTGGTTAATGAAGAGACTTGTAACTGGTCTGCGTACTGAGAGCAAGTGCCCATGAGGACCTTACCCTTGGATGGGACATCATCACAGCAGCTGACCGCAATCTTGTGTCAAACCCTGGACCAGAATGTCCAACCAAACCCTGAGATTCCTCACATGGAAACATTCACTGTATGATACATATTTTTGTTGATGTAGCCTGCTGATTTTGGAAGATAACTTTTTACACAATAATAAGTAACCAATAGAAGAATATAAAGTAGTTAATTTGTTAATAACATACCAGATTTTCAAGCTACATGTGGTGACACACGTGCCTCTAATCCTAGGACTCAAGAGGCTGAAGCAGGAAGATCTTAAGTTCCAGGCCAACCCAGGCAAGTTGAGTTGTAGATTAGCCTGGGTTAACATAGAGAGATCCAGCAAGGGGGGATCAAAGACTACTTGAGGACATGAAAAAGTGGTGAGTATAAAATACTAAAGAAAATATCAAGAATTGAAACTGGAATATTGCATATTTGCTGTTTCCTTCAGATCAGCAAACATCTTTCCTTCCCCTCTCCCGTCTGCTGATTGAACTTCCTCTTCTGGTAGGAAAACTCTGATGGCATATCTTCACTGCCAACCTACCTGGACTTAGCGTCACCTAGAGTATGCCCCATGAGGGTGTTTTCGGAGCATTTGTTGAGCAAAGGAGGGAAGACCCATCCTGAAAGTGGGCTGAGGTCCTAGACCGAATAAAGATGAACAAGGAATAAAAGGATATGAATGCAGGTGGCCGTCACGCTCTGCTCTGTCTGCAGATGCAGTGCCCCAGCCTTCTCACCATGCCTTCCCTGCCAAGAAGAATGACATCGGCTGGATCTTGAGCTACAAAAAGTCCTTCTTTAGTTAAGTTGCTTTTATATCAATATGTTGCACAACACTGAGAGAAATCATGCAGAAACTTCCTTATGTGTTTCAAGTTGTGCCACCTCCAACCCATGTAAATCAAGCAGGGGAATCAGATCGAATGGGGGCACATCAGGAAAGGCAGGCTAGCAAGAGCAGGGATGAGAAGGGAGGTAATAGCCTAAGTGGTCAAATAAAATTAGACGTGGTGAAGGGATCAGACACCCAGATGGAGTAGTTATTAGAGTCACGGCCAGCTCACATTAATCAGTGTTGGGGTCCTTCCATTGCACATGATACACAGTGCAATATTCATGTGATAGTATCTCAATTTATCAGAAGAGTAAATAAACATAAATATTTCAGAGAAAACGGTTGAGTCTATGAAACGGTAACAGTGATGCCACCTAGACCTTTCATTTCAGATTAGTAAACTTGCTGTATCAGAATTTTTTAATTCATTAAATTTGGCCTTTGACTATTTAATACATGTATAAATATGCATTCTGATGACTTCCTGTTGGGGGAGGCTGTCTGTTTGTTTCCCGGCTGTTCAGACTCAAAATAATCACTCAGAAACCATATTATTTGCAATACTTTTTAGCCAATAGCTTAAGCATATTTCTGGATAACTCTTATATCTTAAATTAACCCATTTCTATTAATCTGTGTATTGCCACATGGCTGTGGCTTACCGGCAAGGTTCCACCCAGCGTCTCTCTCTGGTGGGGTTGCATGGCTTCTCTCTGACTCTGCCTACTCTCTCCTCCTCTATTTGCTTGGAACTCCCACCTTGCCCTATTCTGCTAAGACACTGGCCAAAACAGCTTTATTCATTAACCAATAAAAGCAACACATATACAGAAGGCCTTCCCACACCAACTCTCCCTTGCCCGGCACCTCTCTTTGTCTCTCTCCCACCCCTATTATTCCCCCATTCCCTACACATTCTTTTCCTACACTCCTGTCTGTTGTGTTTTGTTTTGTTTTGTGACCCACTGAGCTTAATCAGGACCATCTCTGAGATCAAGGATTTGGAACTCTCCTTTGAAGCCTGGTAGGCACATCAATGTGTATACAGCTGATATAGATATTCTCCCAGATTATGTCAGGAGCTAATCACTCAGCAGAGATGGGCCCCTTCCCATCTCTGTGTCTGTGAGTGACAGTTGCCAGTCTCGTGCAGACCCCACAGCTGCTTTGAGAATATCCTTGCAATGGTTGTATCATGTCCAGAAGATGGTATTTTGTAGGAATTTTTAAAATACAGGTTCTCAGCTCTCAGAATTGGAAGCTTTGAGAGCTGGAGATACGGCTTGGTGACTAATAGCATTTGGTGTTCTTGCAGAAGACCTGGGTTTAGTTCCCTGCATCCACATGCTGGCTCACTGCTGTCTGTAACTCCAGTTTCAGGGGCTCTGGTGCCTTCTACTGACCTCTAAAGCACCAGGCATGCAAGTAATGCACATAAATGCATGCAAACAAAACATTCATACACATAAAATAAAACCTAAAAAAAGCAAAGGATTGGAAACTTTGGCCCAGTACTAGATCTTTTATTGCTTACCTGGCAACTTTTGATAGTAATAATAATAATAATAATAATAATAATAATAATAATAATAATAATAATAATATTCCTCTGTATATGTGCATGTATAAGATATTCATGAAGGCATTAACATGGGGGGGGAAGAGATGTGTGTGCACAGGTGACATCCTTGCTCTTCAACTTCTTATTTTAGACAAGGTCTCTCACTGAACCTGGAGCTCTCCAATTCTAGACTGACCGACCAGTGAGCTTCAAGGACCAATCAGTCTCCACTTCCGCTGTGTGAGGATCACAGACATGCACTGCTGCAACCAATTGTCTTTTTCTTTATTTGGTGGGATTGGGTGGAACACAAGATCTCATGATTGCTATCTTAGCACCCTTCCACTGAGCCACACACCACAGCCTCACAGGCAGTTTTCAACATGTGTTCTGGGGATTTGAACTCAGGTCTTCATGCCGCATCTTCCCAGCTGCATTATTATTTCAACTACCAAAATCCCCATGCAAAAGACTAGAGTCAGAGAATTGATCACCTTTCCTTGCAAGCTTCCCTTCTCTTTCTTGGTCCTTGGTGGTTTCAGGTTCGCACTATCCAGTTCACACTCTCAGGTTCACACTATCACATTAAGATTCACAGGCTTAAAGTGCAAACTTTGCTCTGAGATTTTGATTAAGAGGAACTGAATGCCTTGTTGGCTTAGCAGATCAGCGATAGTAAAATACAGATGTGTATTCACAGTAATAGGGAGCATTATTTTCATCTTTGATAAAGAATATAGCTCAGCAATTAGGGCAAAATGTAGAGAATGCATCTCTGAAGACTTGGGTCTCCAGAAAGTGGGAGTCACTGCGGGTCAGAAGAGGAGGCTTGAACCCTCATAGTCACAATATCTGCAATATCCAGATAACTCAGAAAAACATCCCTGATAAAAATTTTTAGAGAAAGAAAAGTATTTGATTTGGTTACATCACTCTGGATAAAACATAAGCCCTGTTGATTCTATTTTTAAAACAAAAGCAATCCCATCAGCTGCTCTGGAGACAATATTGGCGCTTTAAAGCAGTAAGTACTGAGTAATATGTATCAAACCTCTGAGCTGCATCTGCTTCTTTTGATGTATAATTTTAACCTTGGCAGCAATATTGAGTGATGAGTTTTAGAGGATATTTAATTCATTCAGTATATTTAAAGCACACATAACTGGTGTCAACCTCTGATTTTATACATCTTTATTCTCTACTCACAATTAAGAGCTGTTCCACAGCTGCACTGTTGGGCAACTGAGTGCCATGCATGTACTTTGAAAGGTCCCTACAAAAAGCTGTGCCTTACAATGAGCATCTACAAAGGCTGATTGACAGGTTAGGAGAGGGTGAAACGCTGCAGGTCCTGAGCCTAAATGCAGTTTACTTTAGGCTACCTTTGAACCCCTTAACAGCATTCCTTGGCCACCTCTGTTTCTGACTTAATATCTTTGTGGCAAATCATGTGAGACTTTTTGGATTGTAATAACTTAATAGACCACCAGCCTCTGGCTTTCACCAATCCAAGGCCTAAGAATGTCATCAGATAGCATCTGAACTTTATAGCAGGGTCCCCCAAACCCCCACTTCTACACTTCTGTAGCCCATCTCTCTGATGGTTTCAATTTGAAAAGTATTCACTTCATGACTTTCTTCAATCTGATGTGTGTGTGTGCGTGTGTGCATGTGTGTGTGTGTGCATGTGTGTATGTGTACACACAAACTTTGTGAAATTGGGAATTTGGGATAGCCTGAATCTGTTTCCAGGCCATGGTCACTCATATTTGGCACCAGAATAAACTATATTTTATGCCCTTGGATATAAAAAATGTTTTTATGTCAAGAAATAATAGAAGACTTCTTTCCTTTTTCTAAAATTTTCTCCAACTATATTTTAATTTGAAAATAAAATTTTAAGCACTAGAGACTGAAGCAGGAGGACCTCAAATTTCAGGCCAGCCTGGGCTACATAGTGAGCTCTTGTCTCAAGAGAGAGAAGGAAGATGGGGGAGCTAAAAATCATATGTGGAAAATAAACTACAATACAGAAATTATAACATGTGGTATCTAAACTACCAATGACTGCTACAGCTGTAGAGGAAATATGGATTATAACACTTGCATCTTGGGATTATTGTTAAAAATATTGGTTAAAATAATGACAGGCAAGGACATGCTTCATCAAGGTGTCATGTGATAGATGCAGGATGTGACTGCTGTCATCCATGGGGACCGGCTACTACGAGAAGGAGCTCTGTATAACTGACTGGTGTTCTGAGCTTGTCTGAGCTCAGATGGAGACAACAGAGCCAGTGAGGAACTGAGCATGAACCATAAGCCCCGGTTCTGGAAGTGAAGCCCACACTCACCTCCTCTCCTCTGATCTGTTTTATCTCTGCAAAAAAAAAAAAAAAAAAAAAAAAAAAAAAAAAAAAAAAAAAAAAAAAAAACTTCCCAAACTTAATAGAAGTCAAAGAGAGGAAAAGAGATGCCAGTTAAGTTGCAGAAGGGCCTCCAGTCATTTAGTCAGTTTGGGAATTGTTAAGGCCACTAACAATGAAATGACAAGTTTGAATTTAAGAGGCCTAAGTCCTCAGCATTGCTGTGAAGGAAGAGCTGCCTGCCACTTTCCTTTTCCCAGAGCACTGACTAGAAAGTATTACCTTGACATTCTTTCTGTGGCTTTGAAATATATGCACACTTAAATGCTTGGCACTTTCTTTTATTGATTTGGAAATCAGAGGACAACCCACAAGAGCTGGTTTTCACTTATACCGTGTGTGTCCCCGGACCAAACTCAGACTTCGTAGCAAGCATTTAACCCATCGGGCCATCTCACTGGCCGTGTTTAAACAGCTGTATGAGCACTTTTTTTGCCAACTTTAAGACACAGAAATATCCTTTTTCAGACCCCCACAGCCCTCTCTAAATGTTAACCGTCAAGGGAGACAGTGCCATTCTTTCTGTTTCCCTGAGACTGTGGGAGACTGACTTTGGTGGATACCTCCGTTCCAAAGTGCAAGCCCCCATCTGGCATACAGATAGGAGATGTTTGTTTTTCCACTGGATGAGCTGAACTAACTAACACAGATAGCAAACCCATTACTTGCGGGATGTAGGACGAGTTTTGTTTTGTTTTGTTTTGTTTTGTTTTGTTTTGTTTTGTTTTGAGCAAATGCTACTGCAAAATCCTCTCACGGGAGAACTGTCTAGCTACTGTTTACACACACAAACACACACACAGAATGATTACGGGTTGTACCTGCTTAACTACTTTGAAAGATGAGACTGTGGTCTCTTAAGAGATTGCCTGACAAATGAGTATCACCTTCTGACTTAATGCTCAGTCAACAGCGAGACTGTTTTCTTTCTTGCTACTTTTGTGCAAAGGTGCATGATGGGGACGGGGGTCGTGTATGCCACAGAGCTCCTGCCGACATCGGAGGGCATCAGGAGCTGGCTATCTTCTTCTGCCTTTCCTCAGGTTCCAGGGATCAAGCTCGTGTCCTCAGGCTTGATGAGGCAAGCTCCTTTATCTGCTGAGCCATCTCATTGGCCCAAGAGATAATTTTTTTTATTATTGTATTTTCCCAGGCTCAATTATGTCTCTACCCATGAGCAGAAATTACTGACCCTGCCCTGGAACTAACCACACAGCACAAGTTGCCCATTTATAAACCCCCCAGAATAGAATTTGAAGAAAGCATCCGTACAAATCTTATCGAACCACATACACAGCTGTCAGCCTTATCACGCGGCAGTCATGTATGTGAGCATGTTGCTTCTGCCCAGGTTTCTGAAGTGGGAAGACAGAAACAGAAGATGAAAATGGTTCAACGTGTATTGTGGGCAACTCAAGAAGAACAGCAAAGTAAGTTTTGGGGGTTTTTGTTTTTAGTGGGAATTGTGGGTTGTTTAGGGGGATTATCAAAGAATCATTTACAAAAGAAAATAACATTCACAATCTATAGACTCCATTACCAGCATTCAAGCCATAGTCATTTATTTTATTTTTCTTGCATAATTTTGAGTTGGTTTTTGTTAGTCCTACAGTTATCAAATTGTATATGTTGATTTTTTTAAACTAAATGTTTTTATCAGTCTTTTTCAGACATCCCTGTATTGCCATGAAAAGAAGTTGAGTGAATATAATATAACCGTTTCTCTTTTAGATAGCACTTGAATTATGTCTAATTCTGATGATTTCAATACCAAGAGTTACACAGGCAAGGACGTGTAAGGATATAGTTGCAGAAACCAAATGCTTTCACCAGAAACTTTCATTGTTTTCTAGGAAAGGAGTAAATTAAGTACATTCTCTTGTGTCTGCAATTTAGTCTCATTAAAAGCCCTGTGCTCAATAGTTCCCACTGGCATTGTTCTGAGACCTACAAAGTTTCTTTACAGCGTTCATCTTTTCTACAGCGACACCTAGTGTTGCAACTGGCTTAGACCACTTCAGAAAAACTTAAATTTGCCAATTGCCAGCAATCTCTCAGGCACGTAAAAGAGCTGGGACACTGTTAAAATCTGAATTCTGATTTGCAGCTTTCCAGCAGGTTTCTCAGGCTTGACTGACTCCAGCACCACCTGGATGCCTGGTCATCAAAGGCTGTGATAAGCACCCCTGGGTCATTCTAACGTGCAGCCAAGGCTGAGAGCCACAGCTCCGTTTACACCACATCGTAATAAGACCTAGGACTTGTTAAACAGAGGGGACTTGGGATGTTTTTTCCTCCCCCATAACTTACTTTGTAGATACAATCTTAATTGCCAACTTGATTACACTGAGACACGGCAGGAACAAGCACTCTTCTGGGTATGTCAGTGAAGACATTTCCAAAGGAGGTTTAGGGAGAAGACCTTCCCACAAGTGGGACGTGGGTGGTACCTTCCCACAGGCTGTAGGCACGTATGGAATAAGAAAAGGAAAAAGGCAGGTGGGCACACATCCCACAGCTGAGTGATTTATCTTACCCACTACGAAACTTCAGGACAAAGTAAAGTTCTGAATCTCGACTCAGTATGGCCAGTTGACACCCTCACCACCTCACTCCACGTACTTTGGCTCCAACTCTTCTATGCAACCCAAACTCTCAGGCAAAAGTCCCTCAGACTGACCCTAGCAATGAGGGACACCGCGTTTCAAGTCCTGTGTCCTTACCTTTAATACCTGAGAAGGAGCCAGGGGTGATGGGATACTTGTAATCTCAGTAGTGAGGAGACCAAACCAAGAGGAGTGCTAATTCTGCTTCACCCAGTCTTCTCCAAGAGGAAAAAAGGGTGATGTGACATCCTCATCTGACAAGAGTAAGAACCGACTTCAGACATTCCCTTCTCATCCAACTCCTGAAATGTATCTGAGAAACCACGGCTTTGTGCTCACTTCAGCTACTTCCTCGGCTCGCTCTGTGGTTCGCACCCACGCTAGCTGAGTCTTCATGCCTTTGTCCAGGTACAGAGATCTCTTCTCATTGACCTATACACATCGCTGAGTTCGTTTATCTTGCCTGCAGCTGTGGCTGGAAAACCCCTCAGATCTCACTGTGTATTTTCTTTCGCCATCTCTCTGTTGATCTTCCTTCCCACATCTCAAAACCCAGGTTTTTAATGTTTTGTTTATCTAGGCTCCTCCTGGTCATTTGATCCATGGCTTTAAAAAGAAGAATATAGAACCTATTTCTCTGTGCTGTGTTGTAGGAGCTGCGGGCCTCTTCCCACAGCCCAGCTCCTGGCCACTTGGCTAGCTTATGCCCAAAAATAACAACATGGAAACTGGATTCTTTTAAACTCTGCTTGGCCCATTATATCTAGCCTCTTCTTGGCTAACCTTCGCACCTGGACTAGCCCATTTCTAATAATGTGTGTAGCACCCCAAGGTGCACTTACTGGGAAGATTCTAGCCTACGTCCATCCTGGGTTGGAGCTTCAGCCGTCTACCCGGGAGAGGGGAGCATGGCCTCTGAGCTCACTTCCTCTTCCTCCCAGCATTCTGTTCTCCTCCCACCTATGTTTTAACCTATGAGGGCCAAGCAGTTTCTTTATTTTTTAACCAATGACCTTCCTCCATCAGTGCTGGATCCTATCTCCTGCTGCCTACCTAACATTTATGCTTCTGAAATCCATGCTCCCATCTCTAGCTGCCTCCATATCATCTATAGTTGAAGAACACATACTCATAGTGAGCCCTCTGTCTGATGTTTCTTGTTTCAAACAACGGTCCCAATAGTCATGCAATTGTTAAGACTCAAAACACAGGGAACATTTTTTAAATGTCTTTATACCTGACAAGAAAGTCCAACTTTTCTTCAGAAAGTCCAACTTACTCTGAGCAAAAATAGACAAGAAAAACTGTGGGGCAGTAAGGAGGAAAAAGAGCCCCTCACTCGGAGATAGGTTGAAACCTCTTGCCATCTGAGGAGCAAGAAGCCCAGCAAGATTAACATTTCCTGTGAAGGTGGCTGTGTTGGTTTGAATAAGAACAGACTCATAGGCATATAGATTTGAATGCCTGGTCGCCAGGGAGTGGCACTCTCAGGAGGTGTGACCTTGTTGGAGTGTGTATGGCTAGTTGGAGGAAGTGTCTCTCTGGGGATTGGCTTTGGGGTCTCAAAGGCTCAAGCCAGACCCAGTCTCTCTCTTCCTGCTGCCTGGTGATCAAGACATAGAACTCTCACCATTGTGTTTATCGTGTCTTCCTGTGTGCTGCCATGCGTCCCACCATGGCAAAAATGAACTAAACCTCTTAGTTAGGGTTTCTATGGCTGCCATGAAACACTATGATTAAAAAAAAAAAAAAAAACAAGTTGGGGAGTGAAAGACCCAGATAAATCCATACCCCTCTCTGTTTCAGGAACTAGCTGATGATAAAGTTAGATTATAATCCTGAGAATAATCTTGAGAAACAGGGAGTTACCCCCTTGTGATTATCACTGGTATTTTCAGAATTTTTTAATGATCACTGGTATTTTCGGAATTTTCCAGTGATGCCCTCCCTACCCCCTTTGGATTACTGGATTGTGGTTTCTTCCCTTAAAGACCCCTTCTCCCAGCTTCTCGGGTCCAACTCTCTACCCCTGCGTGGGAAATGAGTTTCGGCCCCAGTGAACTGGTTCCTGTCCTGTCAATAAAGCTCATGTGATTGCAGCAAGGACAGTCTCACCCCTGCCTCAGTGGCCTCTCATAATACTTTGAATAAAATCCAAACTCCTACTAGTGCTACATAAGGTTAAAAATCTCTGACCTCTGCCTGTTCCCCAGCCTGATTTCTTGCCCTCTGACTCACTCCCTCAGCCTGCTGGCACGGACCTGCTTGCTTTTCCTGGAGCAGGCCAAGCTGACTTGTGAGATAGATTGCCGCTCCCTCTGGAACTTCCCTCTGCCCAGATGTCCACATATTCCACAGTCCTCTATCCTTTTAAGATGTGCTCAGCTTCTCCTCCCCAGAGAGATCACCCCTGAATTCCTTTCACATCACCACCCTCTCCTGTTTATCCTATAACACATGGCTGCAGCCCTTCGTTCTTTACCAACATTATCTTATGTATTTACTTGTCATTGCTCCTCTGCCACACTAGATCACAACCTCTGTGATGTTAGAAAAGATCGATATTGTTAAATTCTACCCACGCATGACCTAAAACTCAGCTTGGCATTTAATGAGTTGAATAAATATTTGGCAGGTGAATTGATATCATATAAGTTATTGAAAGGCTACCTGCTGGTGAAGGTAGGAACATCAAAGGTGAATTCCAGAGAGAAATGAAGCCCCAGACGAGTCTTAAAGGAGATATCTTTTCTCCGATTTTCAAACAAAATTGAGCAGCATTCTGAAATGAGAGTCCCTGGTGAATATACTTGGGATCTGTCTGTCTCGATAATCTTTTTTTTTTCTTTTAGCTTTTTGAGACAGGGTTTCTGTGTGTAGCCCTGGTTGTCTTGGAATTCATGCTGTAGACCATGCTGGCCTCAAACTCAGAGATTCGCTTGTCTCTGCCTCCCTAGTGCATGTGCCACCACGGCCCAGCCACCCTTTTTTTTTTTTTTTTTTTTGACTAGCACAGTGATTTTAACACTCTTCTCAGAGCCTAGTGGGGAGAAGAAGCAATGCAGGACCAGTACTGAATCAGCTCAGCAGCAAAGGGCGTGTGGAAAAGGGCATTACATGGCAGTGTCCTCCATCGCAGGAGCCTTGCTCGCTGAACCGATGCTAACACAGTCGTGCCTGGGTCAGGTGACTCACTCAGCCCAGCAACCTCTCTCTTTT
>NW_004949159.1:2166911-2176012 GCF_000317375.1 Microtus ochrogaster
TACTCAGCAATAAAAAACAAGGAATTCTTGAAGTTTGCGTACAAATGGATGGAAATAGAAAACACTATCCTGAGTGAGGTAAGCCAGACCCAACCTCTCTCTTTGTACCCTTGCTTCTATCTACAGAAGCTTCTGTACCCTGTGCCGCATCCACTTCGTGTCTTTCCTACAGGGGTCATTACTTCAGGACTGTTTCTGAAAAAAAGGCAAAAATGTCTTTTCTCTGATTTTTTCTAACCTCCTATTTCTTCCATGAGGCAGTGAATACCTCCCGGTCTAGACCTAGGTAGCCCCACAGCGTACCCTCTGTGTGGTGATTTCTGTTCAAATCACTGTTACGTGGAGTTTTAAGCTTCTCTATTGCGTGTGCTCAGACAGTGGCAAGCAGCTGCTGTGGCTCAGTAAAAGTAGAGAACATTTCTTTTACCTCAGAGAGTTATAGCTGTTCTAGATGAAATTGCAGAAAATTTCTAGGAACAAAAAAAGAAATGGAGGGGGTGGGGACAAAAAATACAGAACTGTTTTAGTTAGGGTTTCTATTGCTGCACGGAAACACCATGACCAGAAAGCAAGCTAGGGAGGAAAGGTTTATTTGGCTTACATTTCAGCATTGCTGTTCATTACTAAAGAAAGTCAGAACAGGAGCTCAAACAGGGCAGGATCCTGGAGGCAGAAGCTGATATAGAGGCCGTGGAGGAGTGCTGCTTATTAGCTTGCTCCCCATGGTTTGCTTAGCTTGCTTTCTTATAAAACCCAGGACCAGCAGCCCAGGAACAGCATGACCCACCATGGGTTTGCCCCCACCCCTCGCCGCCCACCATTGATCACTAATTGAGAAAATGTCTTACAGCAGGATCTCAATGAGGCATTTCCTCAGCTGAGGTTTCTTTCTCTCTGATGTTCACCCAGAACAAAAACAAAATAGAATGAAATTCTGCTACAATGAGGAATAAAAAGACAGCATCCTGAAAGGTGTCAGAATATAAGAATGAAGCCCAGAAACTGACATCACCAAAAGACAAAGACTAGTGAGTGGGACAGGAAGGAAAACACAGGCCTGGGAAAGCAGCTGAGTGATCGAGCACTTGCCTGCACTGTGCTTTGTAATTTCAGGGCTGCTGAGAAGTCAAGAGAGATAAAGAAGGGCACCCTATGGTGGTGGAGGTGGCTTAGTAGTTAAGAGCAATGGCTGCCTTTTCAGAGGACCCAGGTTCAATTCTCAGATCCCACATGGTGGCTCATAACCATCGGTAACACCAGTCTCAGAGATCTGGGGCCTCTTCTGCCCTCTGTAGGCACCAGGCACACATGAGATGCACAAACATTCATACACGTATACTAGAGTCAGTCTTTTTAAAACTAGTCATAAAGTTCCAGAGAAATGGGAAGGTGGGAGGTGATGCAATCCAATGCGGTTTCTCAGGATAGAATCTGAGTATGTTACAAGTAAATATGAGAACTCTTCAAAGGAGAATGAAGTTAAATCTTTCAGTCAGGCCTTTCTGTTCTACAAGATAGAAAGTGTGGGCATTTAAAGCTATGGTATTTTTAGGGGATTTGGAGAGGAGATGAGAAGAAATAAAATTCCATGGAAAATAAAACTGTTCTAGGGCGGGCTGTCAATCATCAGGCACCTATCAGCCGACACTCAGGTGTGCATGCAGGGAAGTGATCAACTTTGGGTACAGACGAGAAAATCGAGTTGTTTGGGGCAGGTCAATGACCTCAACAGGGGAAACGAAAGATCTAGATTAACAAACAGAAAACTTGTACCTCATACAAACAACATTTTTAGGAAGCAATGTTGGGAGTGTGATAAAAGCATTTTAATGGTTTATTTTTATTTTTACGTACAGTGGTGTTTTGCCTGCATGTATGTCTGTGTGAAGGTGTCCGATCCTCTGGAACTGGAGTCACAGGCAGCTGTGGACTGCCATGTGGGTGCCGGGTTCTCTGTAAGGGCAGCCAGGGCTTATATACCCTGAGCCATCTCTCCAGCCCCAAGGTATCTTAATATAAGCTTAAACACGGGAATTTTAAGGAGGGATGCTCATAAGGAAAAGCAAGACACACTAGCGAGTACGAAAGACATACTTGAAAGAGGAGGTGGCCTCCTCAAATGTAATCCAGTCACCCATACATCCTTTCCTCTTGGGGTGACATTTGATAAGTTGTAAGATCATCCCAAAGACTAGTTTCTAAACTAGGGAGGTAGACAGTTCCTAAAAAGTCAAGTGATTTACTGTGTTCAGGAAGCAAGGCCCGAAAGCAGGAAAGACCAGCCTGCAGTACGTGGTCCATCTCCTAGTCACTGCACTGAAGGCAACTACCTAAAACCAGAGGCTCTGGAGTCTGGCTGGAAACCCTCAGAGACCTGTATCATTCTGAGGCTTGGGGCTGCAGTGGAGACCAATGTGCCTTTCTATGAGAAGGACAGAGAGCAGCAGGCTGTGCCCTTCCGAGAAAGTGTCAGATCAGGGGACAGCGGCAGCTCAGCTCTGTGACTTTCCTCGAACCTGGAATCTGCCTAAGAAAGGCCAAAGGAAGCCACTTCCATGGGAAGGTCACGTCCTTGTCTTCGCACTTGGTGTTTTCATGCAGTTCTCCTTCCCTGCTGTCTAGGAACAGCTTGATGCATAACCTGTCTTTGTTTCTCCCATGCTTAGTGCACAGAATGACACACAAGAATCCTCCAAAAAGTGCGGCCGGTAAGACAGCTCAGCAGGTAGAGGTGCTTGTCACCCAACAGTGTAAGCCTGATGATCTGAGTTCAGTCTCCAGAACTCAGAACCTGAAGGTGGCAGGGGAGAACCAACTCCACAGTGGTGTCATCTGACTTTCCACCTGTGCCATGGAATGATTTATATAAAATCATTTTAAAACATACTGCTGTGGCTGTCATCTCACCTCAAAATCTAAAGGTCCAATAATACAATCCAATAATAAAGTATACTTTTATTAATAAAATATTATTGCTTTGTATGCCTTTACATACACTGGTAATCTTTCCTAGAACCTTCTTGTGAAAATTATGTTATAATTCACAAATAGTTTCCTATTGCATACTTAGCCCATCTTTCTTGACATTAAAACACAGATCTGGGCCGATGGCACCACCAGGTGGTAGCACTGGGGAATTGTTCAAATGCCTTGAGACCAACAACGCCTGTAATAAACGGTGTTTCTCTTACTCGCCTTGGTGTCCAGGTCTTGATTAGGAAACTTGAGAATAGATGAGCATCTCCATAAAGACAATGGATGAGAGAAATCTTGTCCCCAAGTAAGAAAGGGGGTGGGCTTGCCCTGTGACTTGGAATCTGTGTGTCTTAGTAATGTACAATGGTAGCTTGTTGATGCAAAATAGTGCATCAAAGGGAATAAGAGTTCGTTAATTATGGAGCCAAATATGACTGTTCTTGGCCCAGGGACACAGATTCAGGTTGTCCCAAATTATATAATCCAACATGGGAATGGTTTCATAAATGTTTTTACAATGAAAGAACAAAAGAAAGTCATGGCATTCTGACAACAGAATGGTGGAAACACTAGGCTAGGCAGGTTACACAGTAGGGTGAGGAAATCCCCACTGTGGCCTCAGATTCTGCCTGTGGTCATTCTTAGATTTGGGATTGGTGGATGATAGAGGTCTCCATAGTGCTCTGAATAAGAATAGCCCCATTGGTCATTGATGCTCAGTCAGGAGGGAGAACTGTTTGGGAAAGATCAGAAGGGTTAGGAGGTGTGCCACTGGGTGGGCTTTGAGGTTTCAAATGCCCACAGAAGCTCAGAAGCTCATTCTCTCTCTCTCTCTCTCTCTCTCTCTCTCTCTCTCTCTCTCTCTCTGTGTGTGTGTGTGTGTGTGTGTGTGTGTAATTTATAGATGAGATGTGTGTGAGAAAGAACTAGATAGTAGGTAGATAAATAGATATTAACATATTGTATATATATTATATATACACCCTAAAGAAAGAGAAATAAGCACTTAAATAATTCCAGAGGTAAATGTAAATTTGTCATTTCTGTGTTCTTGAAATGAAAGATTTGGCATGTGCAGAGCTCTGTGTTCAATCCCCAACACTACAAACAACAAAAAACAAGAAGAAAAAGGGATGATGGTAATATAGGAGAAGTATAGCATGATATAACCAGTGTGTTTCTTTTGTTATAGGAACAGAAAAAAAGGAAAAAGAAATTGGAAGACACTCTAGTAGGCAGGTACCCCCATGGCTGGCCCACTGAGACTCTCAGAGCTTCATGTAAATTTTTTAATTCTGGATCATTCCAAGCATTTGTCAGGGTATGGTCATAGAGTATTTTACATCCTCTATCCTTGGGAAGTAGGTTCTGGGTTCGGAAAGATCCAGCAGTATCCATGATAACCAAGATAATAAATGTTCAATGTGTGTGTTACTGTGTTGCTTTGATCAAACTTGATGGGAACAATCTACAGGAGGAAGGCTCATTTGGAGTCTCAATTTCAAAAGGTCCAATCCATTATGGTGGGGAAGGCATGATAGAATGGGAGCTCACATCAGAGTGGACCAGAAGGGGGATGGGGGAGTACAGGAAGAGGCCATGGAAAGATGCTGTCCCCAAACACCTACAGACATTAACCTACTTCTTCAAAGCAGGCCTCACCTCCTGCCTGCCACCACTTTCTAATAATGAGGACATCTTATGAATCCATCCCTTATTATCTAGTTGTCCCTGGAAACAGTATAACTGACCCTTGCAGAGATGTGCTAAGTAATAGCCTACGAGTTTCTTAATCCAGCCATGTTAACATTGAAATAATCTTTTAATTGACACGGCTTTGCTCATGGATACATGTCCTAGTAAAAGTGTCTCACAAGTCATTAATAGTAACAAGAGTCTTGCTTATCTTAAAGGATTACTGGTGAACTAAATATCCTCTGCAGGGCAGCAGAGCTGTGAACTGTAGTGGATGCTCATCGGGGCAAATATGCAGAGTTGGAAGCAGCAAATGAAACGTTCATATACATTTAAATTTGCAAATGAGTAGACAATGCTTAACAAACAAGACAAATAAGGTGGGGCTGGAGAGCTGACACAGCAGTTAAGAGCACTTCTTGCTCTTCCAATGGGACCTAACTTCAGTTCCCAGAATGTATGTCAGGGGGTTCAGAGCTCTTTCTAACTTGAGCTCCAACGGATCTGACATTCTCCTCTGGCCCCCATGAATACCAAAACCCATGTGGCATAAATTCACATAGATATACACACATGCACTTAAGTAAAAATAATGCTTTTTAATCCTTTTATAAAAAAGGAAATGCAAGCTGGTGCCTTATATAGAAATTGAAAATATTTGCACAGGCACACAATGGATGTATTATATAAGCCTAACTGATATAAAAAAATACACATTTAAAATAAAATATCAGGACTGAGATACAGTTCAGTGTGGTAGAGTGTTTGCATAGCATGTGCAAAACTCTGGGTTCAATCCCCAGAACTGTGTAGGGGCACACACCTGTAAACCCAGTCCTTGGAGACAGAAACAAGGTCAGAAGTTCAAGGTCACTCTCACTATAGTAAGGTAGGGACCTGCCTGGAATACTTCAGACTGTCTCCAAAAAAAAAAAAAAAAAAGAGAAGCAAAACATACTAATTAATGGGGCTGTGGATATAAGTAGAATCTTATCTAGTATTTGAGAAGTCTTGAGTTCCATTCTGACACAGAATTAACAGGTTAATTAATATGTTAGTTGTACTGGCTGGTTTGTGTGTCAACTTGACACAGCTAGTGTTATCAGAGAGGAGGGAGCCTCAGACGGAGAAAATGCCTCCATGAGATCCAGCTGTAAATCATTTTCTCTATTAGTCATCAATGGGGAAGGGTCCAGTCCATCGTGGGTGGTGTCATTCCTAGGCTAGTGATCCTGGGTTCTATAAGAAAGCAAGCTAAGCCATCCATGGGGAGCAAGCCAATAAGCAGCACTCCTTCGTGGCCTCTACATCAGCTTCTGCCTCCGGAATCCTGCCCTGTTTGAGTTCCTGTTCTGGCTTCCTTCATTGAGGAAGAGCAATGTGGAAGTGTAAGCCAAATAAAGCCTTTCCTCCCCAACTTGGTTTTTCGGTCATGGTGTCTTGTTGCAGCAAGAGAAACCCTAAGACAGTAATGAATGCTTGTACATTACAGTCTTTGAGAGGAGGAGGCAGGAAGATCAGAAGTTCAAGGCCATTGCCATCTGCCTGAACTTCTTATATCTCAGTACATCATACATGCATGCATGCATACATACATACATACATACATACATACATACATACATACATACATACATACATACATACATGTTGTAACATGGTCCGGGAATGGAGTTGTGTTTCTGAGTGCTCGTGAGAAAACTCCAAGAAACCAAAACAAGAGTCTTGTGATCTCAGTTTCTTCAGAAACATGGAATTGTTCTTGGACTGTGTTTTCATGCGCAACCTAGGTGCAGCAGATGGGAGTGAGTTTACTTCTGATTATTCATTACAACTGGCTATTGTCATTTGTCTATATACCTCTATGGAAAAACATGCTTTTGCCACATGCAGCTTGTCCTTGTGATTGTACACTTTCCTCATGTGACTCCTCTGAACCCTCAGAGTACAAGCTGTCCGATGCTCTCGATAAAGCTGGCTATTGCCTCCAGAAACTGCAGGCGCAGTTGTGTAGAATGTTCTGTTCAGCAGGGATGTGGCTATTGCAGGAGACTTTTAGTCTGCCTTGTTTATCAGCTCCATTCTCCCAGGTCCCATGTTAATTAATTAATTAGTTAACCTTTAGTTAGTTAACTAATTAATTAATTAACTTTTCAATGCTAAGGAAGAACTTCAAGAGAATAGGAAGAACAGACAAAAGTTGCAATAACTAACAATTTATATAATTACACTAAAATGAATCAAAATGCTACAAAAACACTATAAAAAGTGTGGCATTAACTCAACCCATTTGCTCTTTAAATATGAAAATGTTACTCAGTTTAAATGTCTCCTTGGTGTAGTTAGTCCAGACATAGATTAGAAAAGTCCAGCTTCAGGGCCAGAGAGATGGCTCAGTAGGTAAAGGAGCTGGCTGCCAAGCCTGATGACCTATAAACCCAGAAGAGAGAGGCTGAGGTAGGAGGAAGGCAAGTCAAAGATCAGCCTGGGTTAAACCACAAGGTCCTGTCGCCAGAAGACAACAGGAAAGAAGTGGTGAAGTGAAACTAGATTCTCAGGTCAGCGCTAGCCTGCATAACTTGCTGTCTCGGGCTGGGCTGCGCCCTCGCAGAGACCTCCAAAGCCAGGCAATGCAAAAAGAACCACGACACCCTGGATTCCCTGAAACTGTGCGGTAGAGTAAAGCCTTCATCCTCACTCTCACACCAGTGAGAATGGCATCACAGCAAGAAATGGGACAGATGGTCTGGGAGGACGCAGTGTTCCTGCAGTTCAGATGTGCAGGGGAAGTAACACATGATCGTTGCTGTTTCCTGAAGCCTCACAATCTGTCTCGACCTCCCCTCTTCCTGTAGGTCGTTTTTTTCTCCCTTAAGAACAACCAGAGAGCTGGCTCTCACAATTATGAAAAAGAGGTCAGAGAATGCACTGAGAAGGAATTAGGGGAGAAAAGAGGGAGAGAGAGAGAGAGAGAGAGAGAGAGAGAGAGAGAGAGAGAGAGAGAAATGAGGAGAAAGTTTTAACTGTTGTATCCCTACCAGACGCAGGAGAATGCCGCTCAGTAATGGTCACATTGAGTCTTAGTTGCCAGTGATTGAGAGCTTACTCACCGTAAAAGACTCTTGACCCCAGAGAGAGGCAGGGCAGGGTTCAGAAAGCCCAAAACCACAGTTACCTGAGGCAGAGGCAAGCCAGGGAGCAGAAGTTTCTGTTAACAAAGGTTTCACAAGCTTTAACTGATTAAAACTTTTTTACACGTTACAAAGCAATGGGCCTCCAGAAACTGCAGGCGCAGCTGTGTAGAATGTTCTGTTCAGCAGAGATGTGGCTATGGGGCTCCAGGAGCAGTTAGCGAAGCACTAGACGGAGTTAGCTAAAATTAGGACAAAATAGAGTCACTCCTAGGTCAAGACTATATTATAATAAATGGGGAATTGAAACTGGAAACACTGCAGAGCAGGAACTAGATTCCATACATCTCTGAGGTTTATGTCACATTCTCAAAGACTGAAATCCCCAAAGACTCATATCTCTATAGTTTTGGAAATAGAGGGATTTGATTAGGAGAGATGAAGATGGAGGAAAACCTACTAATGTAGTCTTTGTTTGAAAATGCCTATAATGAGGCAGGACCATGGTGGCACACACCTTTAATCTCAGCTTTTGGGAGACAGAGGAAGAAGATCTCTGAGTTCCAGTCTAGCCTGGTCTACAGGAGTTCCAAGACAGCCAGGGCTACACGTTTTTTAAAATCTGGCTCAGATTTAAAAAATAAAAGTACAAAAAATAAACTATAAAACCGAAAATGTCCTGGAAAATTTATTTCAAAAGATTTGTTTATACTAGTATATCAATAAACAAAGAGTTATTTGCCTTTTAATAGAAGCTAATCTAGATACAACGAGAAGCCAGGTGTGGTGGAACACATCTCTAATCCCAGGACTCATGAGATCACAAGTTTAAAACCAGACTGGATCACATTGTAAAACACTATCTCAAAATAAGCACACACAAAATAGAAAACAACAGAAAAAGAGACATGTAAGTCCCTTTACACAATAAAATAGACAATAATAACATACCTATTTTTGCAAGTACGCGCATGAAGGGAAATGATCCGCTTTTAGAAGTTTCTAAAGTCTTAAACAACTTAGTGCCTTCAGTATGGGAAAATGAGAAGAGAGAACGTTCAACATGGTGTAGGACAAAACCAACAATGGCAATTTTTTTAAAAAGCATTAAAAAGGAGAAAATCTAGCATTTGAAAAACAAGGAGAGTTTATATGTAATTGAGTAGAGATGTCCCATAACCATCAGGAGACTTCCACAAAAGATGAGTTAATCTTCAAAGTTTTGCATTGGAATGACTATCTGTTTTTTTTCTCTTGTTTTTTGTTTTGGTGGTGGTGGTGGTGGTGGTGGTGGTGGTG
>NW_004949159.1:2176112-2179231 GCF_000317375.1 Microtus ochrogaster
AGATGAGTTAATCTTCAAAGTTTTGCATTGGAATAACTATCTGTTTTTTTTCTCTTGTTTTTTGTTTTTGTGGTTGTGGTGGTGGTGGTGGTGGTGATGGTGGTGGTGGTTTGTTTGTTTGCTGTCTTTGGAGAATATGTTCACAATTGTTTCCTATGTGGGATGATCGTCCTACAATTCCTCCAGGATGAGTTATACCACAAAGTGAGCCCTTTCTGTTTATCTTTTCCTCATCTGTGTTACTTGGGGTACTTGGAAATTCCCTCTACACTTACTCACACACAAAACACAGGTCTGACAGCCACCATACCAGTGCTCAGCCAACAAAACTGCATCTTACCAAGCTTCTTCTGCTGGAGCAATATTACCTTCTGTCCATCCATTACTATTGCCGGTTTCATGAAAAACAGGGTTTCAGTTGAGACAACAACAAGTTAAAGCCTTGGATTTTCATCACCTAGAAAAAAATGCCAAAGCAAGCAAGTAATGTTTTAAACTGTTTATCTTTTCATTCTCATATCAAGTAGCATATCTGAATTTTCCACATAAAATACATTAGGCTGAATGGGAAGAAAAATCTTTTCTTGATGACTTTGTTTGTTTGTTTGATTGATTGGTTTGGTTTTTCAAAACAGGGTTTCCCTGTGTAACCTTGGCTGTCCTGGAACTAGCTCTGTAGACCAGGCTGGTCTCAAACTCACAGAGATCCACCTGCCTCTGCCTCCCAAGTACTGGGATCAAAGGCGTGCACCACCACGCCCAATTTTCATAACTTAAGACTCAAGTTTAGAAGCCTTGATTTCAGGCTGAGTAACTGGCTCAGTGAGTGGATAACGCCGGAGATCTGTGTTTGTATCCTTGGAACCCAAATAATGGGATGGGCTCACTGTAACTGCAGCCCTCTGGAAGAGGGGCTGAAAGACGTGGAGTCTAAGAACTCACAAGCAACCTTAGCCAAAAAGGTAAGTTCCAGGTTCAGTTAAAGACCTTATCTCAAAAAAAAAATTAAAGGCAGCTAGATAGCAATAAAAGATACCAGATGTCAGCAATTGGCCTTCATATACGAATGCATAGGTACATGTATAAACACACAAATAGAGACTTTCATTGGACCTAATTTCAAATCTGCTTTATGGCTTGGTAATTCAGATAAAAATCCGTTCTTTTGGGGATTTGTTTTTCTTTTGGCTTGTTTGAGGCATGGTCTTTCTATGAAGCCCCGGTTGGCCTGGAACTCCCCATGAAGACCTGGCTACCACTGAACTCAACAGAGATCAGCTGACCTCTACCCCATGAGTGCAGGAGCAAGGCATCCATCACCACACACAGCTTAAATCCATTTTCTCCTGTAAAGTCCCCCAACTTTTAAACAAGCATCTATGAAGCCAGACTGTGGGAGCCAGACATGGCACTTGGGAGGCAAAGGCAGGTCTACACAGCAAATTCAGAGACAGCCAGGGCTGCACAGTGAGATGCAGTATCAGAGTTAGAATGTGGAGAGGTGACTCAGGAGTGAAGCTGGGGCTTAGTGTGCACAAGCCCTGAGATGCAACCCCAGCCACACACACAAGGCAGGTGTACCCCAAAAGAGCTTTCCTCCCTCTGGACTAACAGGACTTCAGATTCTCCACCACAACTCCAGCCTATCCCAGATGCTTTCCTCCACATTGGACCAAAGTTTAGATTGACTCACCCGAGGATTTCTTCTCTTGAGGTAAGCAACAACTGGGTCTCCAGCATGACTCAGCCTGCTCCTGTAAGCCTAGGACTGCCAGGACCCAACGAAACTCCAATTCCCCAGACTCCAAAAGCAGTCCAAATACCTAGAAATGAGATCAACCTGGACTAGAGGAGGGTTTCTGGTGGTTAGATAAAAGCCGGCATTCCTCAGGAACGTGTGAAGCCAGCTGCCCTCTGCCAAAAGGAGCCATTTATTTCCCTTACCTCCTGCAAAAGGGACATATGGCCCTCCGTTAGCATATACATGTGGAACCTATGGACATAGCAAGGTCCATGCTCATGATCAGGCCCCTCCAGTCGCTACTCACAGATACTTGCTATATATTGTAAAGCCCCACACACCAGTCTCCCGGCACCTCCCTCCTCTTAGCTACGCATCCTTCTCAGAATCTGGCTATCCTCGCTGTTCTAGGCTCCTGTTCCACCTTCTGCTTTTCTCAGTATACTCTCTGTATTCTCTGTCTCTGTTCTCCCTTCTCTTGTAGCTAGCCCTGACCATGTCCAGTCTGCCGGCCACGTCCAGTCTGCCGGCCACGTCCAGTCTGCCGGCCACGTCCAGTCTGCCGGCCACGTCCAGTCTGCCGGCCACGTCCAGTCTAGTTCTTTGTCTCTCTGCTCTGCGCTCCTCTACATTCCTCTGGCTGTTTTCGTTCTTTCAATGAAGCCTTAACCACACCATGACAGTCATGGTTTCACTTTAAACAGTTTAAACAGGACAACTAGATTAACCAGAAAGGGGTTAGAGCCTCGGGGCAGAGGTTTCGGCATCCCAGTGGTTATACGGCACTTAGAGAAGCCTAGGTGCGTGCCCTTTCATGGCTTGGGGCTTGGGAGAAAACAGTATCAGAAAGTCCAGAGAAGAGGTATCATTCTCAAGATATCACCACCCTGAATACAGAATACTGAACATTCAAACCTTCCCTTTCTATTCAGTGATGACCCATTTCTTTTGCCACGGCAGAAGCCTCTGGGAAACTGTTTAGTGGCCCCAGCAAGACGCTAAGATGAGTTGACAAGAAGAGGTAAAACACAGAGCATCCTGTGATAGGTCAGAGTTATCCATGTGGGGACACAATGCTGGTGGCCCAGGCTGATTAATACCCCCATGTCTCCCACAGGCTGAGCACCCACCTCTTCAGAAGCCTTCAGCTTACTCTTCACTGGCTTCAGACACTTCTGTCTCCCTCAGCTTCCAACCATTTAGTCTCCAGTTCAGCTGTGATGATTCCGTAGGGTTGAGACAGCAACCGTGTGTGTTGTTTGACAACACAACTCTATTCTGGGACGGGGGCTGGAGAGATGGCTCAGTGGTTAAGAGCATTGCCTGCTCTTCCAAAGGTCCTGAGTTCAATTCCCGGCAACCACATGGTGGCTCACAA
>NW_004949159.1:2179851-2185923 GCF_000317375.1 Microtus ochrogaster
TTTTTTTTTTTTTTTTTTTTGGTTCCCAAGGAAGCCAAAAGAAGATTCTAGATCTCTTCGAACTGGAGAAAAGGGCAGTTTTAAGCTGCCATGTGAATTCTGGGAACAAAACCTGGGTCTTTTAAGTACTGAGCCATCTCTTCAGACCCTCGGTCTTCCTTTTTCTTTTTTTCCTTTAGGTCATAAAAATTTTTTTCAAACATCTAGATGTTGCTTAAGTACCCCAGAAAGGATTAACAAAACTAAATGTTTCTAAATTCCCAATTTAGCTCTAGTAAGAGTTTCAAAAAAGAAGAAAACAATCACCTCCCAAAAGAAGCATGGATTCCTCAGAAGAAGCAGAATGTGACTGCCTTGCTGAAAAAGGGTACTGAGACATGTGGCTAACATAGACAGGAATAATGGGTTAATATAAGTTATAAGAGTTAATAAGAAGGCTGAGCGAGTGGACCAAACAGTTTATAACTAATGTAGACCTCTGTGTGCTTTCTTTGAGACTTACTGGCTGCGGGGACCAGGCAAGACAGAAACCTCAGACAACAAATGGTGCCCAACATGTGGACAACTGCATCCACATAAAGCCTGAGAGAGCTTGGGAAGTAATTATAGCCAAAAAAGAATAGAGTTAAGCACAGCTTATTGATAACAGCATTTTCTCAGGTGGGCTCTCTTTGCTAGAGGCAAATGTGTCTTATTTAAGAGAGGATTCCTGACTCAGCTTTAGCTATAAAACCTTGCAGCTCTTTTAAGAGGCTCTGCCACAAAACACTTAAATGTTGTTGATGAAAAGCTGACCACATGCTTTTTTCAGCCAGTGGGAAAAAAGCCACACCATTTTAAAATGCTGGCTTTCCGGGCCATCCTGCCAGGGCAAACTCTGCCTCCAAAGTGTTGGGATTAAAGGTGTGTTCCACCACACCCAACTACCCCCTATTTTTTTTTTCTCTCAAGCCTACATATATTTTTAAACACACAGTAAACTATTTAGAGGTTTGAACTCTGCAAGTTCAAGGCGTGGTGGCACACGCCTTTAATTCCAGCACTTGGGAGGCAGAGGCAGGCAGATCTCTGTGAATTCAAGGACAGCCTGGTCTACAGGGGGCGTTCCAGGACAACCAAAGATACACAGAGAACCTGCCTCAAAAAGCCAAAAGTTAAAAGTAAAAATAAAAGAAATAAAGGTTAAAATAAAGCCACATAAAGATGAAAAATACACAGAGAGTCTGGATACTGTATGTTATTATGTTCTCTTTTAATTGTTTGAATGCTGAGGAAGGAGCAACAGCTGCTAAAATATATGTATTTATAAATGCTGCTGAATTAATCCAAGATAGGTATTTAGATCTTTTTCATCTTTAATGAGCTAGTCTGGGGACGATTAGCCTTGTACTGTAGTAACATTTGTAGTATAAAATCCAAGCATTTGCTGTGAACAGCTGAGAGAAAGCAGTCAGCAAGAAGCCAGGGTTAATAGTAACAGAGGTTACTTTAAGTCCTCTGTGAAAGAGCCCCAGAAAGCACTCCGTACTGAGCCCAAGTCTCTTCTTTTGGCCATAAAGAGTCTCTCCTCCTGGGAATTTGCTCTGGAATGTTGTGGAACCTTTAGATGGTAGAACCTTGCTGGAGGAAGTAGAGGACTCGGAGGAAGAAGGAAAGGCATGCCTTAAGATTTCATAATTTCTTGTTCCATCTCTACTTCTTACCTTCTCACAAAATGTGACCAACTGGCTCCTTTTCCTGCTGCTCTGCCTACTCTGCTGTGATGGACTGGATTTCACTGCAACTCTTACCCAAAATAAGCCTTTCTTCCCTTTATATAAAAAAATAAACAGCACACAGAAACACATTTTTAAGAGCTTAAAAACACAATGACCATTGGTGTTTAATGTTGACTCTGCTTCTTCTAGACATGGAGCCAATGGCAGTGACAACCTGGAGCCTTGCTGGTGTTTCTGTCTTTGGAGAATAGCAGAAGATCCAGGCGCTCAGGTTTGGTGGTCTGCCCACTGCACCCACCAACCCATGCACCCCGAATTCAAATGTCATGTATTCATAAATACATTGGTATAATCATTCATTTATTCACTCATTTAAAAAAATATTTATTTACTGGATGAGATTAGTCTGCATAATGTCAGTTATGCATACAGTTACATAATTGTCTTTGAGCTCATCCACAACCCAATATCCTTTCATTTCTTAAACCTCCCATCATTAGCCCACTTCTCCACAACGTTGGTCCAGCTGCCCTCATGTGTTCAGAACATATACTATTTCATGTGTCTATCATGTGTAGAAGGAGCCACACCTAAGAGACATGCCATGCCTGTCACTCTAAGGCTGACTTTTTTTTTCACTCAGTGTGATTATCTTCAGTTGCACCCATCTTCCTGAGAACCATCTGTCTAAGCTACTATCCTATTGCTGTGAAGAGACACTATGACCAAGACAGCTTCACTGGGAACTTGCTTACAGTTTCATGGGAGCCCATGATTATCAAGACAAAGAGCATGGGCAGGCGTGGCAGCAAGAGCGAGCATAGAGCAGGCACACTACCTAAGAGCGTGTATCTGACCCACAAGCAGGAAAGGGGGAGAGAATGAGACTGTGCCCAGTGTAGGCTTTTGATACCTCAAATCCCACCGCCGCAATACATCTTCTCCAACTAGGACACGACTCTCAGTCCTTCCTAGAGTCCACCAACTGTGAACCAAACACTCTAATATATGAGCCTATGGAGACCACTCTCAGTAAAACTACCACACCACAGGACTCCATTCTTCTCTGTGGGTGAAAATAATTCCACTGGGCTTATAAAACGTTCCTTCTTTGTCCATTCCTCCATTATGTGATACCCAGGTTGGCTCCATCTCTCAGCTGTTGTGAACAGGGCTGCAAAACAAACAAAAAAAAAAGATGTTCAAGTTTCTGTAGGATATGTTGACTCAGAGTTTAGAGGTAAATACAAACAAGTGGTAAGGTAGAGACTGGTGGAGCTCTCTTTAGTTCTCGTGAGTTTAGAGGTAAATACAAACAAGTGGTAAGGTAGAGACTTACATCCTCACCAACAATCTACAAGGGTCCTGGTTCTCCACACCCCCTTCCCCAATCCCCACCAGCGTTTGTTCTCCTTTGTTTTCTTGACGACCTCCACTGCCCTTCTGACTGGGATCTGATGGAATCTGAGCGTCAGTGCTTGCTCAGATAGCTAGCAAGGATGAACACTTTCCCCACATCGAATGGCATTTGCATTTTAGACTCTGAGAACTGACTGTTGACTTTGTCAGGCCTTTTGTTGGCTGGGAGATTTGGTGTTTTCTTCTTTAAAATTCTGGGTTCTTAGTGTCTTCTAGACAGGAATCCTCTGCCAGATGAAGAGCTAGCAAAAAACATTCTCTTCAGTTCTGTGGGTACTTGACAAACATATCACTCCCTTTGCTGGGCGTTAAGATTTTCAGTTTAATGACATACATTTGCCAGATGGTGGCACCATTTCCTCAGTCCTATTCAGAAATGCTTGCCCAGGAGGATAGCCTGTCCTGTTTTGGCTGCTTCTTTTTTTTCAAGCTCTAGAGCTTTGGGTAGAATAGAATGGTCTTGGAAACCATTTGAACTGGTATTTCTACAGGGTGAGAGAGAGAGAAAGAGCATAATTTAATTGCATGCTACTCGTGATCATCAAATTTTCCAAGGAATCTTTGTTGAAAGTATTGTCTCTCTTTTCTCAAGAGTATATTTTCATCTGTATCTTGGTGAAAAATTAGGTGTGCCTGAATGCAGGCCATCACAATGTCATCAATCTATGCAAGTATCTGGATATCAGCAAACTGAATGCTATCTCTATGACTAAATATCACTATCACTGATAGTACCGGAAGTCTGGTGTGGTGACACAGCCTTCATCACGTTGACAAGAAAGGCACTGGCTATCATGACTGTTTGAGGTTCCCCGTGAACTGAGATTTTTAATAAAATTTCCAGAGAGTCTGGCTGGGTAGCTGTGTCTAGCCTGACGGTCACTGCTCTGAACTGATGGATTGGCCTGGAATTTGCAGGCCCCACTCCCTATCCATGCAGGTGGGGTGCTAGGATAGCAGTCTACAACATCACACACAAGAACACTATGTACCTAACATTCTTAAGCATACAATTAAACAAACATTGGCCAAAACACAAGAGGCACTTGCTGATTTCTGGGCACTTCAAAGAACCAATGGAGCTGATTTCTCTCTGCAATGACCTCCCATGGCTCCTGGGGTGTGACTGGGAGTTTCTGGAGTTTTCTAAGCCTAGCCAGTGCACTTCCCTTTGAAAGCAAGCGCTTTTTGTGGCAGGAAGGCATCTGGGCCCCAGCACAGCTTGGAGTTGGAGGCCGACAACTCTGCTGTTTCTGAATTTTGCTGTACGTTTTCAGCAGGGCCAACACAGGGCATGCAAGTCTGTAAGAGGATGCTTCTGCCGGGTCCCCCTCTTCCACCGGACCCTCTGGTTTCTGTCTTCCCGCACAGAAAGCAGACTGGGACCTGCTGGACTTGCCCTGCTCTCCGTGAGAATCCCTTACCCTCCACAGCCTTCCAAGCTCACCACCAGGCTGGGAAGCTGCTCTAAGCCTGTGAATGCTGTCCTCACTCGGTGAGAAGTCCCCTGACAAAGGTAGCAAGGCAGAGGCCAAGGGTCAAGACAAAACAAGGCTGGGGCTCTGAAGCTGTTCCTCCGGAGGCATCCCACGTGCCTTTCATACACACACACACACACACACACACACACACACACACAACCTCACAGACAAGACATTTGGCTCTATGCCACAAGCATCACGTCCAGGAGGAGACCTTATGGATTAATTACAGCGATTTATATCGGCATCTCACCCAGTTTCTCTGTGACAGTTTTTCAGCCTTGGAAACTTTGGGAAAACAGGGGTGACTTAGCAGCTTGGGTACAGTGAGGCAGAGCCAGCAGCAGTCAGCCTGCTGTGAAGCCTTATACCGCTTTGGTCAATCTCTGCTGCAAAATCTTGTACAGATTTGGTTTCTCAGAGACGGTTTTTCAGTCTTACACAGTTTAGGATGGCAGCATTTGCTTAATAACTTGGGTACAATGAGCAGAGCCTACCTCAGCCTGTGGGCTCTCTCTTTTTTTGCAGTCCCAGCTGGGGGCGGGGCTGCCACTGACTGCCCAAATATTGGGAGAGCGCAAAGGGGCAAATGTGAGGCAAATAGCAACTTTAACCATGGATATTTTTAATAGAGTATTATGTTTTAGGTTCTTTTTTACAAACCAATTTAAAAAAGAAATAGGCTTCATTAAGCTTGTGTCTGTGCATGCATATACACCCTTGCACGCACCATTACAGCTCCTATTTCTATCCTCTTCTGCCTCTTCTGTTCGCTGCTCCTAGCCCCTTTTGTGGGTTTCCATCCATCCCTGAAGGCGAAGGCGTAAGTCACAAACAATCCCACACCAGTTTGGAATTATGATTAATAGAATGGTTATTTATTTAAAGGAGAAAAAAACTTACAGATCACCATCCCAGACAACAGCCCTCTGTGCAGTCAGGAAGGAGTCTAGTCGCCGGAAGAAGAGCAGGAAGTAAGAGAGCAAGGAGAGGGAAGTGACCGCTTTTTTAAAGGGAGAGAGACCACGCCCCAGTGGGCTGGTATCTCAGCGGCTATTGGCTGGAGAAACGGAAGGACCTCCCGCAACACATCCCCAAGTATTTCCTCACTCTGACCTGTTATCATATGTATTACATACTGTGCCCCCTGCTTCTTGTCCACAACATCTTCTCTCCCCTTCTCACACTGGCCCACTCTTGCTTTTATATCGTATGCATAGACACACACAGTCGCAAACATAGACACACACACACACACACACAGGTGCGCACACACACACACACACAGGCACACACACGCACTCACACAGAGAGGCATACAGAATACAGAAACACCTAGTTTCTGCTTATTACAGAAAACCTGGCATTTCTCTCTCTGAGTCTGGCTTATTTATTTCACTCCCATAATGATCCCCAGGTCTACCCATTCCTGCTCATCTCATTCTCCTCTACAA
>NW_004949159.1:2190127-2206701 GCF_000317375.1 Microtus ochrogaster
GACCTGGGGATCATTATGGGAGTGAAATAAATAAGCCAGACTCAGAGAGAGAAATGCCAGGTTTTCTGTAATAAGCAGAAACTAGGTGTTTCTGTATTCTGTATGTCTCTCTGTGTGAGTGCGTGTGTGTGCCTGTGTGTGTGTATGTGTTCATGCCTCAGTGAGCCTGTGTGTTTGGGTGTGTGCATGTGTATCTGTGTCTATACTTAGGACATGAAAACAAGAGTGGACCAGTGTGAAAGGGAAGAGAAAATGTTGTGAGCAAGAATCAGGAGACATAGACATATGATACAAAATCAGAGTGAGGAAATACTTGGATATGGAAGGAACCCCAGAAAAAGGGCCAGGAACAGTGAACAAAACAGGCAGAAGGGAACTATAATGGTGCATGCAAAGGTATATGGGCATGCACAGACACACAGACGCAACCTTAATGAAGCCCATTTCTTTTTAAATTGGTTTGAAAGAAGAACATAAAATATAATACTCTATTTTAAAAAGAGAGCAAGGACATAAACAAGATGGTTGTTCAAACCCAAGGACACCCTTTGCATCTCCAGACGCCAAGTAAAAAGCATTATTGGATGTCCCACGTGTAATCCCTACAGCAAAGTGGGAAGGGGGAGACAGAATGGCCTGGAGGGTTTGAAAGAAGAACATAAAATATAATACTCTATTTTAAAAAGAGAGCAAGGACATAAACAAGATGGTTGTTCAAACCCAAGGACTCCCTTTGCATCTCCAGACGCCAAGTAAAAAGCATTATTGGATGTCCCACGTGTAATCCCTACAGCAAAGTGGAAAGGGGGAGACAGAATGGCCTGGAAACTTGTAGGCCAGCTAGACAGAGATATGCAGCCCACAAAGAAACAACAGTTTCTGACTCAACAAGGTAGAAGAAAAGAACGTACCTCCAAATGTTTTCCTCTGACCAACACGTGTGTGCCCGTGCCTGGCCTATGAGTGCCCAGCACACAAAGGGAGAAAGGGACTTGTGTTAGAGTTCCTTCAGGCACACTTAAAGATTTTGTAAATTATTTCGAAATAATTCCAATGGATGAAATAATGGTTCTAATGGATGTTTGACTCCAGGCACAGACTTAAAAAGTCCCCAAACCGTACTCTACAAACTCATGAGTTGTGTGTGATGAAAAGCTTTATAAATTTGTAAATTCTCAAAATAACAAAGCAGAGCATTTAATTAAACAGGAAAAAAAAAAACAACAACAAACCAAAAACAAAGATCTAGGCCTGTTGGTACCATTGAGGGCGTCAGCTCTGAAGCCTGCTCATGAATTGGATCTGGTCTGCTAAATGTGGTTTGGGGAGCTCTGACTGACAGCCGGGCTGGCAGTTCATCTGCTTCTCTTCTCTAAATTCCTGGAAGCCTACACAGTTCCTGCCAAGCCCTTAAGAACCAACTGGCCTTTGGCCTGGAGAGATGACTCTGATTAAGAGCACTGGCTGCTCTTCCAGAGACCCTGAGAGTTCCTGACTCACAACCATCTATACTGGGATCTGATGCCCTGTTCTGTCTGATGCCCCCTTCTGGCATAAAGTTGTACATGCAACTAGAGTACTCATACATAAAATAAATAATCTTTAAAAGAAACAGAATCAACCCCCATTGAGGGGTTAGGGACAGGGTGTAGCTCACTGCTCTTTTATCTTCCTCCTAGTTAGTAGCGCTAACTAAATCTCTCCATTCTAACAAAACCAGAGATTAGAGAGTCCTAGGCTACGTTGGAAACCTGCAAGCTCAGAGAGAATAGCCACTAGCTAACTTTCTCTCTTCGCTGGCTTCAGGGAAGCCGTTTCCTTCCCCACTACCCCAACAAAAAACAAACAGAAAACCACTATGCTCTTCCCTGCTACTTCCCGTCAACCAGTCGCTAACCCTGCCTCTCTGAGTCCAGGTTAATTTTATGTAATTGATGCAAATGCAAACACATCTCTACATCGTTAACAAAGGCAGCAGAAACAAACCTAACACACCTGCACTTAATATTCCACGGCAAAAACGAATGTAATACATTTTGGCTACATTTAAATAATATTCCGCAGCAGGTCACGGAGGTTCTGTCCAGAGTGTCATGTCCCCCACAGCTTGGATCCCATGCCGGTGAGGGAATGGGACGTGGACAGTGAAACTGGAATCAGCGGGGTTCTCTAATGAGGCCTATAGCTACCAGGACCATCATCAGCCTGTTCACTGGGTACACCATCAGCGAAGATCAGCTAGACTCAGTGGGAGGTCTCTGCTCATGAGCAAACTCAGGCTGCAGACGACATCCCAGAGGGGGAAACTACAATTGCTAGTCTGAACATACTGATCCATCATTCATAAACAATCATGCTTGACTCTTAAGGAAAGTTTGGCCATTCCTCTTGAACCTGACTCATATAGGTAATGACTCTGCCTAGTTACGGTGGGACAGTTGGTCTCTGAGTCTCTCGATGACCCTGTCCATGTCAAAATACACATATCCTCTGGACTTCACTCATCCAAGGCTTCCTTGCTCCCTAAACAAAAACAGGATGGAGACCACCTCCCTAACAGGAGGAGGACCAGTCAGGGTCTCGCTGTGCCTTCAACCTTCTCTAGCAGGCAGGTTAGAACCATGGGTTTCTCTCAGACCTGTGCCAAACAGGGCACAGTCTCCACACGGTCCACTAATGAGCTCTTTCAGGCAATCCTCCAGGTCCTCGGTTCTGCTCCAAATGGGTCCTGGCCAGCTACTCAGCAAGCGCCGGCTGCTTCCTGACACTTAGGTATTCTACCTGAGGATCCTGCCTCTGGTGTCATGTCACCTAGATCTAACATTGGTCAGCCCATCTGAGGGGTGCCCATGGGTGACAGTTAGCTTGCCAACTTTACACAGCATGAGGTATCTGAAAAGAGAGGGGCCTCAACTGAAAGGATGCCTACATCAGATTGCCTGTAGGGAGGTGTGTGTGGGGGGGGGGTATTTTCTTCATTAACAGATGGTACAGGAGGGTGGTAGTGTAATGTAAAAGGGCCAAGGAAAGACCTTGACCTTGACTTGACCCCCAGACCAAGGCCAAGGGAAAGAATGCCCTGGACCTGACTTGACCCCCAAGCCCAGACCTGGACCAAGAATAAAACAAAACAAAAAACAAACAAACAAAATAACCCTACTAACCCTGAACATAAAATCCCTGAGCTTCAAGATCAGGCCACAGAATCTCACCACCCTCTGAGTTTACCCCCGAGATCAGACCACATAAACCCTCCAATCCCAGGCCACGCTGGAAAGCTCTGCTCCCCTCCCCAGCCACCAAGAAACCTTATATAAAACCTGCTTTCTGTTTTCTCTGCTTCTTCTCACCCCAGTAGAGGTTGCTTCCCTCCTGGCCTTTCCCCTCTCAATAAATCTCTAATTGTGAGGGTTTTTTGTACCCAGTGATACTGGCTCCTGACTGCCAGGATGCCTTTCCATTTGATGTGTAAATGTTATACTTTTTTTTTCCCACTGGGGGTTGCGGCAACACCAGGCAGGATGCTCTAGGAGGTATAGAAGAGCTGGCTCAGCAAGCCAGTGAAAAAGCAAGACTGTGAGCAGCCCTCCTCTGCGGTCTCCATTTCACTTCCTGCCTTGACATCCCTCCTATGAAGGTCAACGATCAGGATGTTTGAGCCAAATAAACCACCTCCATCCCAGGTTGCTTTTGGTCATGATATTTGCCACATCAATACAAAGTGACCTAGGATAGATGTGTACTTGGTCCATTGGTCCTCATCAGGGCCAGTGGATGCTTTTGGTGGCAGAGGATGAAGATGAAAGGGAGGCTGAGAGACACGCCCCTTTTGAGAAAGGTGGTTGGTAGCTAGAACTTTGGGGGATGGGCAAGTCCTAACTGCCGCAGGCTGGGCGTTATATAGCCCACTGCTGGAGCTGTGGTCCTCAGACAGGCAGTCTTTATCTCCTTGTGGCGTTTCTAACAGCTCAGCTAGCAAAGGTGGCGAGCCAAATGGCCATCCCCAGCCACCCGGGCATAGGAGTGGCAGCAGAAGGGAAGCAGACCCTGTGCTCAAAGGGAACACTGTGTCACATGGACAGGAGAAATACATTCAGACATTCTGCACACCAGGGCAGTGATCCTCAAGTAAACTCTCCAAGGATGTTCAGAGCAGCCGCCTATGGGCATCCCATGCCCCTGGCATCTTAAGTAGACAGGGTGGAGACCCAGAGCCCTGTGGTTCAGAGGAGTTGGGTAGGGACCCAAGAAAGTTTGGGCTCTTCCAGTGACAGTGGAGTCAAGGTATAAAGTCAGTGTAGCTGATGCCCCAGGCCTGCCTCAGCCTATTGACCCTCCCAAGCTAGACAGTCAAGAGGCGGGGAGTATGAAGCTGCAGTTGACCGGGACCATGGCACAGGTCCTGTATTGAATGAAAGTCACCGATGAGGCCCTTGGAAAGGAACACAAAGGTGACTGCAGAAGCAGATCTGGAAGTCATCTGTCCCATTATTTCATAAGGCTGTCTGCAAAGCTGAAAGAGGAGGCTGGAGACATGCCTGTCTCCTATAATTTACAACTGCTCTTCTCCCCACCCCAACTGGATCCTCAAAGCCAAGCCTTTCTTAGAGACTAACATCCAGGCACGGAAACCCCTAACCCTAACCCTAACCCTATTCAGCCTTGCTGTGTGGGTTGAATGAAGGTCTGGGTGGGCACCACACCTGCATTAGTCTCAGCCTGAGCTAAATGTCTGTGGGGGTGGGACCCCAGCCTTGCTCTTCCATCTGCTGTTACACTTCCCACAATGTCCTCAAGAAGGAAGCACACAGATATCGAGACATAAACACCCCTGTGGGCCTTCTCCATGTCCCTCTACACTATTCTTAACTGCAAGGCTCTGCTCACTGAGGGTGGGAGAAGCTCAACTACTCTTTGCCAGCTCCAGTACCACCTACAAACAGCAAAGTATTGTAGACTTAATGTTGAGCCCCTTGTAAACATTTGTAGCCTGACCAGGTTCTGGAAGCCCATGTGCTATATGTGGAAGCACAGCCTCCAGAAAAGCAGGACGGATGCAGCCTGATCCCAAACAGCTGCCATGACTGAGTGAGAAACAGATCCATCCCGCTGCTGTTCATTGCACAGGCTGAGAACATAAAGGGCCATGCCCAGCCAGCTCTCAACTACATAAGCTACTGATGTTGCCATTCCCTCGTTTCGGGGGTGAATTTTATGCAGTACACACTGAAGGGCACAAGTCCCTGGGTATTGTGAGCATACAGGACTCAGACTGAACAGGCTGAAGAACAATAGCACACAATTTCTCTGCTGACACAGTTGGGTGAGAGTTGGCTCTTCTGTCGGCCACCAGCAGGAATCTCCTGTATAGGCTGGATCCTATAAGTTGCTACTCTGATTTGACCTTCTGATAGCTCTTGGTTTCCCCAGATCATACCACCCTCCAGCTTGGCTGAAAATGGATTCACCATCTCACTCCATCCTCTCTAGGAGTGCCCTGGTAGCTTCCAGTCATGGAGTGTGTCTCTAGGGTACAGCTCCCTCCATCACTTCTGCCTGGTGTGTGCTCCAATGGTGACTACTTACAAGGAGGTCCCTGTCACACACTGCATGCTTGTTCCTCTTTTGTCTCTTTCCAGAAGGCCATACTTTGCAAACACCTGAGAACAAGATCCCACCATGATGTTTGTGTGGACTCAGAGAATCTTAACATGCATAGTGCAGCTAACTGCAGAAGGAGCTGCAAAAAAAAAAAAGAAAGAAAGAAAGAAAATTGTCCTGGGTGAATGATCCCAGCTCTCCAAATCATGAGCTCTTGTACCGTCAGCCTTTCTAGGAGTCAGCCTTTCCTACAAGCTCTAGCAAGGGTCTTTGCAGTTAGCTGGCAGGGTTTTGACTTAGGATCCTATGTAAGCAGAAAAACAAAGTGCAAGGAGCCATGACACCTCTACTGGAAGGGGAGCTCGTTTCTCTCCTGGACTCTAGCTGGCATACCCAGAGACAGCAGGGTGGTGAACAAGAGAGGAAGCCTGGGGTTTTCCATGACTCCTGTAGCCCAGCAGGACTCTGGGCTTTCTGGAGCAGTCCACCACCAAATCTACACATGACCTGATAGCAATACATTGATAATGTTTCCCCCGCTTCTACCAGCTAGCTGCTCTCTGAAATCAGACCTCATTTAGTGTGTGTGGTGGAGCAGCAAAATACACAGCTATGGATCTATGTAACTCTTCTGTTTTCGTCAAGATGTTTGGGTCCCATGACAATTTTATCATGTCAATCAAGATGACTGGGAGGTGGGGCTTGCCTAGTTGGCCCTTTCCTCAAGAGAAAAACCTGGTGAGCATTTGTCACCCCAGATCAGATGTTGGTGACATCATCATAAGTTCCACTGTAGGGTTCTATCTCAGGAGGACAGCTAACTGTTAACAGTCAGTGAAAGAGGAGATGGAAAAGAGTCTGAACATCCTTTGAGGCCTCTGCTGCTTTTGAAAAGTGGTAGGGACCACTTTTCCTACTATGAGAACAATAGTAGTAAAATGAGTTCCTGAGAACTCTTTAAGCCTGAGTTCAGGCGGAGCCCCCAGTAGTTCAAGGCAGAGAAATTTCAGGAAGCTGGGGTCACAGCTTGAAGATAAGGGCCTAGGGTCCTGCACTGAAATGCTTTCTATCAGGACTGAGGGTGAGGGACAAGTGGGAGGGACCAAAGAGGTCAGTGCCCCTGAAGCAAGAAGAAAGCGCTGGCCCAGGAAGCTCAACCTTGGGCTCATATGTTCAAAACCACAAATTCTCTCTCTCTCTCTCTCTCTCTCTCTCTCTCTCTCTCTCTCTCTCTCTCTCTCGATAATGTGCCTAGAATGACCCCAGTTTTCTTTTGGCCATGAGCCTTGTCTCCAAAGTCACGCATTTTGTTGTTCCTGCATCCTATAGCAGGATGTTTTTGACTTTACATCTCTAAACTCAGTGCCCTCAATGTTTGATGGCTATGGCACTTACTTTGCCAGACTGATGCCTCCACAGTACCCAGAACTTTGTGGGTTATTTCTACTTTTGCTGGGACCTCCCTCCCATTCTTCAGCTAAGTACTGTTTCGCTTTATCAACTGGAAAATCCCAATGTGATGCGGCATAATAACCAGGCTAGCTTAATATGAAATAGTAAACTTTAATGAGGAAATAGCTCAACACCAGGGATCCAGGGATGAACCAGAAATACAAAAGGGACGGGCAGGGCTCATGAGCCTGCCAGATTTATATGTAAACATTAGCCCGAGGCAAACACGCCCCCTTGGGCTGGGCTTTTCCTACACCAGTGATGATGTTTGGGTGATCTAGTGCCCTCCTTAAATCCCCGGTGGGGGTTCTACTGCTCTAGAAACACCCTTGAGGAATTCTGAAGTCCATCTTCACATATCAGAGGGAACAAAGGCTGGTCTTTCTAGACATATGGAGTCTCCAACTGTCCAGCATGGGCAAGCTGGTAGGGTCTCCATTTGCACATCCTTCACATCCAGGTCAAAGATTGCACTGTAGTGCGGAGGGCATGAGCACAATAGTAGTGAAATGAGTTACTGGGGATTCTTTAAGCCTGGGTCCAGGCAGAACCCCCAGTGGTGCAAGGTAAAGAAATTTCAGAAAGCTGGGGTCACAGTGGTCTGAAAATAAGGCCCAGGATTCCTGCAGTGAAATGTTGTCCACCAGCACTGGTGCGACAAGTGGGAGGGCTGGATGACATGGCATCAATGTGACTTTAAAGCTCGGCTGAGCTCTTAGGACCTCTGTGTTGTAGTATGGATGCAGGTACTTGGACACATATACACTGGTTTGTGTAGTAAACAAAGAGCTAGACAAAAGGAATTCTTTGACATTCTCTACCTCAAGAGGAGGAAGAGCAAGCAACCTTGAGCGAGAATTTACATATTAAGGAGTTGAGTCCCCAGGAAGTGGCTTGATGGAGGTCACACAAATGAGGTTTCTGGGTCTCTTCATTCTGCAGCCTGTAGGCCCTTTTGATCGGCTGCATCAATGATTGTCTGTTTGCATTTCCCCTGGCGCCTTTGTATAGTAGATAGGTTCTACTGCCAAGTAGATAGGCTCTACACTTTGCTCTCAGACAAATATCTATGACCTTTATATTGTGGGGTGCATCTAACAGGATGCTCCTATTTCATAATGAAGTGAGTGCTTGGCCATTCTTTCCATCAGTTGTGACAAGTGACTGATAATCAGACATGACCAGCTCGCCTTAAGAGAAGGTGGGTAATAGAGTACCCCTCCGGTGGGCATTGTGCCGGGTGACCTCCTTCCCTTGGACGGACTTTTTCGCTCTCTAGGGGCACTGTGCCGGGTGATCGGCTCGCCTTGTACAGACTTCAGCTGATTCTCCTGGGCATTGTGCCGGGTGACCTGCTCGCCTTCGATCGAGTTTGGCTGATTCTCCTGGGCATTGTGCCGGGTGACCTCCTCCCCTTGGCGGACTTTACTGTTGATTCTATAGAGTCATTCTGCTGGGTGACCGGCTGGCCTTGGTCAGAATCCGTTTGATTCTCCGTGGACATTGTGCTGGGTGACCTGCTCGCCTTGATTGGAACCCTTTGGATTCTCAGTGGACATTGTGCTGGGCCGGTTCGCCTTGGATCATTTCGGTTTATTCTCCTCCGGGGCATTGTGCCAAGTGACCTGCTAGCCTTGGAGGGACTTTTTCTGATTCTCTGTGGGCATTGTGCCGGGTGACCTGCTCGCCTTGGACGGACTTTTTTTGATACTCTGGGCATTGTGCCAGGCCCGTTTCCCTTCCTTGATGTGTCCTGGGCTTCATCCCCCTCAGCTATTGCTCAGGGACTAGAGGAAAAGGCATTTGCAGTTAGTACTCATCAGGTAACAGAGAGTGGACTCCAGGTGAGGCCCCTTCCTGCTCTGCTGAGGCTGCTGCTCTCTGGGTCCTCACATGATGGAGACTTTTTCCTAGCTGCACTTAAGTACATGCTGAAAGCCCTGCCCATGACAAAATCTGCCTGCCTCCCTACAGAAGGCCTGTCTCTAAACACTATCACACAGGTGTGAGGGTCTTGCCATTCAGTCTGGGGAAGACTCCAGCATGCCTCTCTTTTGAGCTGCAGGCGGCCAAAGAACCGTGAAAGGCATGCTTTCATTCTTCCTCTCTGCCTCTTCTGGGGTCCCTTTCAGTGTGGAAGCAGTCTGAAAATCAGGATGTTGCCCAGGTGTCAAGGGCATTGCTCTTGAGGAGTTTGCTGAATCTCAGGCAAAGGCGAGCCACAGCTGAGCATGGGGGAGCTGGATTCTACTGGAGGCTCTCCTACTTGGGACAATAGGAGAAAATCAAAAGCACGAAGACAATTTAACCCTTATGACCTGTCCTCCGGCAGGTGCTGGTCTGGGAGGAGATGCCTGAAAGGCCAAGGGCAGGATACTGGCTCTTGGTTTCTGGGGGAAAGCAGAAGGGGAGGGATTTTTGTGTCATGGGAAGGTGTATGGCTGGGGTCCCAATCTTTGCTGAGGTGCTTCAGACAAGCCCAAAGTTGTAGAGAGTCTTTCAGGGTGAGAAACATCCCTGTGTTTTTCTCATAATCTCTCGTCTGCACTGATGTACAGATGAATTTATGTCATGCCCAAGGGCGGAAAGCGCTGTTAAATGGTGTGACTTGCGTACTGGCTTTGTGGGAACCTAGGCAGTTTGGATGCTCACCTTACTAGACCTGGATGGAGGTGGGTGGTCCTTGGACTTCCCACAGGGCAGGGAACCCTGATTGCTCTTTGGGCTGACGAGGGAGGGGGACTTGATTGGGGGAGGGGGAGGGAAATGGGAGGTGGTGGCGGGGAAGAGACAGAAATATTTAATAAATAAATAAACGGAAAAAAAACGGTGTGGCTTGGGCAGGTCTCACTTGGAATAATCTGTGGACTTTGCTCATAATCGGTGGACTATGGATTTTGCTGAATGTCTTTAATGGAATGGGTGCAACTGCCAAAAGTTGGTGTACAAAGGTTTATAGCTGCCCAGAGACATGAGCTGGAATATCATACGTCCTTATTAGGATGTATTCCTGCAGTCTATAAATAGTGTTCCCTGGGCAGAGGAGGCACCCAGTGCTCATAACTCAGAGAGCATCCTGCCCAGCCTCCACCCATCATTCTCTTCACATCCCCTTCTGAGAAGGAGTTTAGGAGCATTAAAGTGCTCAGCTCCAGTGTCCAACTCCAGTCAATGACCTTGACATTGCTGTCTGTGTCCATGTGGGTAATTTAGGCTTTGCTCTGTGGCGGTATTCGATTGCTGTTGTAGTCTGTTCAGAAGGTTTCTGGGCTTCTTCCTGCAGCCATCAAGAATCCTCCACAGCACATTTAGTTAAGCAAAACTAGTTGCTTTCACCATGTGGTGTTGGCAGATTGCGTTCAGACGCTGGGACCTTTGGAGAAAGGGTATTTCTAACAAAAGTATAGCACAGATGCTTCTCTGTGCTTTCCAGGGTAGGGTTTGTGTGTCCACTGGGTCCCTGCGAGGCCAGAGTAGTCTCTTTCTACAGAGTAAAGTCCACACAATTATAGTGAAAAAGCACCACATACTTAGTCCTGAGGTTCTTTCTGAAAAGGTTGGTCTAGAAGTGAGGTCCAGCTTCTGCTTGCTCCTCCCCTGACAGATCCTGGAAAAATCTCAACCCAAGACTTGGAAACCAAACCAACACAGGTACATATGAGTCCCTTAGGTTACAAAACCCATCTCCCTGGAGTATAGGGACAAAACCCAGAGCACAGACTTAAACACATGTCATCTCTTCTTTACTCTCGGCTGCCCCATGTGAACAAGTAATGGACCCCCAAACTGCTAACGTAACATAACTGCTAACATAATGGCTGTCACCTTTCGCCCTCAGGGACCTCTGCTCTTCTTGTAATAATGCTAAGGATCTCTGGAGTGTTTGAATGGTCCCCATAGGTACTTGTGTTCAATACTTGCTCGCCAGTCTGTGTAACTGCTTGGGAAGGATTAGGAGGTGTGGCCTTGTTGGAGCAGGTGTGTCACTAGGGCTGGGTTTAGAGGTTTCAAAAGTCTATGCCTTTCCCAGAGATTCCCTCTCTGCCCCCTACTTGTGGATCAAAGTGTGCCCTTAGCTGTCCCCTCCTCCCTGGCTTTGCTCTTCCCTTATGGACTATGTCTGTAATTGGCATGGCTGAATTAATGCTCTTCTTTTACAAGTTTCTTGCATTGGTCATGGTATCTTATTACAGCAGAAGTAACTATAAGACACCTTAGTAGCTTTTGCCTCAATGGATCAAAGAGGCTGATATTTGCTTATTCAGAAGTCTAAATTTGTGTGATGCTTCAGCAGCCTTTGTGCTTGAGTATCTCAGATCATGTCATGCGTTTAAGGACATTTTTGAGGGGAGGAGCAATAAATAGTCCTACCCAACTGAGATGTCTATGAACCATAGCAATGACCAGCGTGGCAAGATATCCAGTTTGTCAGAGAGTTCCTGAGCACAGTTTTTCTAAGCTGAAGCCAATGCTGGACTGGCATTGAGAGATGCCACTGCTCTTAAATCACCCCTTCTGTGTCTCTGCATCCATGCTTCTGCAAGGAGCTCCGATAAACCCACTGCTTGAATAAGGACTGGGGTAGAATAATTTCTTCAGTCTGCTGTTCGTACTGGATCTGGGGTGCACTGTTGGGTTTCATGTCTATCCAAGGAACGCCTCTGACCACACATTTAAGGAAGGCAGGGTGGCAGCAGAGTCTTGCTCCATAGTCAATGTTCCATGGTTTCTGCCAGTGTGCAGTGCCTGGCTGTGCCGGTGCTGGGTGACTATACTTAGTAAGTACTCAATTTTTCACTCTAGCTTAAAATGACCCATGAGGAAGCCTGGGGTTTTATGGCCTAGCCCATGGCAAAAGAACTTTTGGTGAGCTCTCTCCAGTACCGTATGGAACAAGCCTGGACAACTCTGTTTAAGAGAAAGACTGTACCCTCAGATTCGCCATCCTGAGGCACCTCCTACTCTTTCACTTATGTCGTTTTGACAGAGTTTCACATCCACGGTCTAGTCAACCTTGATCAGAAAGCTAGGTGAGGGGAAGTTACCATCCCACCATCCTCTTCAGAGCCGGGCTGCCGCTAGTGCGGTTGAACTCAGTGGCCAGCCTCCTCTTGTGTGTCACTTCGGGTTTTTACAAGTGGACTGCCCTTGGGCAGACTCTCAGGACACAGCTACTAGTCAACATTGGCTCAGTAGGAGTTGAGCGCAGCCTGAGGGGCAGCCCCAGGCCTCACTGCTACAGCAACATAGCCCCATGCCTTTGCCTACCCATGGCACTCTCGCTCCGCCCCACCCCACTCAATGGCAGGTAGGGTCTTGTCCAGGAAAGCATTTTAGAGGCTCCTGCTCCTGCACCCTGCTCCTGTTTCTCTTAATAAATATGGAGAAGAAAACTAAAACCTAATACCCAATAAATGGAGGTATTCCCTTAGTCATATAAGCCTCGCATAATACAATCCACAGTATTAGCAAAAAAGTTACTAAAAGTTGCATTGGTAACAGAGTCTGCCATAATGATTTACTTATTACCTGTTATGTCTGGTAAACAGCAAATTTTATTGTCCAGCAGATGGAGTGGTTGCAGAGTTGCAACTAGAAGCAATGCAACCAGTGACAGGAACGGTCCTGGGCTACTTTAGTTTCTGCCTTGGTACTGTTTAAATACTGAGAAATATGCGCTGTTTGACAAAATAAAGGCAATTAAGTCAATTCCATACATGGAGCAAGAAACCAAGAATCCAAGGGCAGGGAGCAGAAACCTGAAGCTGCACAAGTCACCATGCAGCAAGGAATTGTCCTTGGGAATGCAGCGGTCATGCATGGATGCACTTGGGAAATTTCCAAGTTGCCACACACAGCAAACTCCACTGTGATGTCGATTCTACAAAAACGAAAACAAAAACAAAACAAAACAGAAATGCTTAGGCAAAAGCAAGCCTGTCTGGGCCGTAGAATGGCCAGGCCGTCCACCTGGTAGTCGTGGAGTTTAAATTCACGTGGGCGAACGCTGGAAAAAAAATTCCACACTAACTCAAAAATAAAAAATAGATATTTATTTAGGGGTAAACTCCCAAACCAAATTCTCTGCTTAAACAGTGGACATAGATCAAATTTAGCAACCCAACAATCTGAACGAGCAGCCAGCAAAAAGGAAGAAGGAGCAGGCAGACGCAGGCCCTGCATCAGCATATGTGGTATAAAAGGCCACACCCCAGTAGGCGCGTAACCACAAGCTATAAGCCTTTTTACAACAGAAAAGAGCTGTATGGACCTGAGCTAAACCCATGGTTTTCTTCTTGGAGTAACTAATGTTTCCCCTCCTTAACACTCCCAAAAGCTTTCTGTAGGAGATTAAGCTCAGAGCTGCCAGGCAAGGGCTCTCTCTACCAGTGAGCTAAGTCCCCAGCCAGCAGTTATTTAACTTCCATAGCATCAATGTCCAGCACCTATACGATGACATAGTGTTGGTTTAAACAAGATTAAATAAGACAATAAAAACCCGCATAGTGCCGGGCGGTGGTGGCGCACACCTTTAATCCCAGCACTTGGGAGGCAGAGGCAGGCGGATCTCTGGGAGTTCGAGGCCAGCCTGGTCTACAAGAGCTAGTTCCAGGACAGGCTCCAAAACCACAGAGAAACCCTGTCTCGAAAAACCAAAAAAAAAAAAAAAAACAAAAAAAAAAAAAAACCTGCATAGTAGTTGAGGCTTTGGTTTCTGTTTTTTGTGTTTTTTTTTTTATCTTTGGGAGTCCAACACCAAGCTCTTAGATGAATACACAGACTTATTCTTACTTATGAATGCCTAGCCTGAGCTTGGCTTGTTCGTAGCCGCCAGCTTTTCTAACTTAAATTATCCCATTTCTCTTTATTCCTTGTCTCTGTGCTATCAGCCACAACATTACACGGTAATTACCCAGCCATCTTTTCATGAAATGGCTCATCAGAGCCTCGGGTTTTGGTGAAGGTTTAAACCAAGGTGCAGGGCATATTGGTGTTATTGCCTTATGAATAAAGTAGCTGGTTTTGCTGTAGAGCTTACTCCTCTTCTGTTACAAATTTGGGATTTAGCTCCTACACTTCACTATTTAAGCTACATGTAAAGACCGTCACACAGTCAAGAAATCTGCTTCCCACTACCAAGGCCTTGTTCCTCTCTCCTATGTAAACATAGAAATCTGCCTTCCTGCAATTATCTTTATTGATAGACGTTTGGTCAGCATTTATGGTCAGGGCAAAATCATTCCATTTAAGACATTCCCAGATATCCAAGAACATAGAATTACTACATGCCTAAAGCTGTTAATTCATAGCTTATCACATAGATTAAAAAAAAATAAGCATGCCTTGGTTTTCCCTCACTTATAGATAAGGAAAGTGATGACCTAAAACTAGCATTGCAATAAAAGATTCCTAACTCCTCACCTCACCTCCAGCTCAGTTTACTGATGACTTTAATTCAGAAGATTTACTGCTTGTCACAGAAAAATTAACCATCTACCCCCAGTCCAGAGGAAGACAGACCTTGACTGGTGCCTCTGAGAAGCACAAGCTTAAGAGCTTGCTAACATTGAAGCTTGCTAACATTTGACAAAAATGCTATGGACCAAGGACCATCAACTTCTCTTGTCTGTTTGTTTAGGTTGCCTGGTTACCTATGCCTGCAAGGTTTCTTGAGACTATATAGTTGGGTAAGAACAAAGAGTTAACAGAATCAGGAACAGAAAGAAGCTGGAGCAGAAGTTAGAAGCATCCCAGAAATTAGCAGAGATAGAAAAATGGAAAAGAAAAGGAAAGTAGTAAATTGGAATTAGAGTTGAGAAATTATAGACAAGACAGAAGAATTAGAATGTAGAACAAGAAAGAATAATAAAGAGACATGGATAGAAAGAGCATGTTGTGAGAAGGCTTCTTAACCATTAGGTTTTAATTCCTTTTGCTTACTGAGGCATCTTTATTTTGAACCCTGAGAGGAAGTTTTAGAGGCTGTACCTTTAAGGTTTCTGTTACCTCTGGGCTCTTTAGTTTTCTTTATTCTACATATCTTTCTTTCCTTCTTATTCCTTGACTGGCCCCTGGTGTCCTCGTCTCCTCCTTTTTACATTCCTCCTCCTTCTCTTGAGCCTAGATTTCTCCTACTTAGTCTCTGTATGCCAGTCCCTCCTATTCTTTCTCCAACCTAGCTATTGGTCATTCAGTTCCTTATTAGACCAATCAGATGTTTTTGGCAGGCAAAGTCACACAGCTTTGCAGAGTTAAACAAATGCATCAGAAAAGAATGCAACACATCTTTGCATCATTAAACAAATACCACAGCATAAATGACTGTGACGCATCTTAAACCAATATTCCACAACACCATATAATGTTTAATTTGTTGCAACATTCACAATTTATTCATTGCTTCCCACTCTTTCTTCCTATTTTAATGTTTTTTAGTTACCCATCTTCTCACCATTAAACTTTCCTAGTTTTCTATGTAGAGTACCTAGGAATTGATGTAAACTTATAGATTCCATCTCTATCTCTGCACACAGGTATCTCCAAGATCCAACCCGACGCACCTTCCTCTTCCATTCTAAAGAACTGGGAAAATTCTAAGTACTTAAACAGAAGGGTCCTAACTTCTTATGCACCCAGTCTTAGGAGTTGTTGAGTCTGCAATATCTTGACACCCCACACACACAAAGAAGCTATGTTCCAGTTGGGCTTTTTGTACAGAGAGAAAGACAGGAAGATGGTAAGAGATGCCCTGTGTGCAGGGAGGGAGCTGGTGAGAGATGCCCTGTGTGCAGGGAGAGAGTTGGTGAGAGATGCTTTGTGTACAGGGAGGGACATGGTAAGAGATGCCCTGTGTGCAGGGAGGGAGCTGTTGAGATGAGATATGCCCTGTGTTTCACTGCTCTTCTATGAGTTACTCTGGGCCTCACCCTTGGATTCCAGCTATGATTGACTCACTCATGAGGGCTCTGCCAAGGACAGGAATAAAATCCCTATGCAAAAAATAATCTCCCATATTTGAGTTCTCCCCATTTTTGATAGCTAAGTCCCCTCTCTACCTGAGATTTCTAAATGAGTACCACCAAAACAACCATCCCTTTATGTGGAATCTTGGCTCCTTCAGGAGGGATATTTTCCCTTAGATTGGCACTGTGGCCCCTAGGCACCCTAATGCATAAAGGCCCAATTCTCCCTGTCTCAATTCAAAGAAATCAAAATGGATTTAGGAAGCTTCACTGACAACCATGACCAGTTATGTCCAAACAGTTGAATCTATAACCCAATTGTATAATCTGGTCAACAAAGATGTGATGTTGTTGACCAGCGGCCCCAAGAGGCTCCAGGGCAAATGAACCCCTAAGGTTCCTGTAGCTCTACAACACATGGGCACAGGAGACCACTTCCTACGTATAACCCCAGCAGCACAGACATTAAGGGCCTCGTTGAATAAATGGGACCTCCTGAGACTGAGAAGCTTCTGTAAAGCAAAGGACACTGTCACTAAGACAGAAAGGCAACCCACT
>NW_004949159.1:2208089-2210110 GCF_000317375.1 Microtus ochrogaster
ATAAAATATATATATATAAATAGATGATTAAAAAAATAAAAAAAAAATTGTTTCTGTCGTTAAAGGGCCAAGTAGCTGGGCAACTGTCCTTCATCTTGCCCCGCCCCTTTTCACCTTGCGGGTCTGTGTACCCCATGTGCCAGTTGCACTGTCTCGTGTGACCGCCTTTCCTGCACCACCCCTAGGGCACTTTGCTTACCTTTGTTGGGACTCAGAAAAGAGCAACACCCAACAGTAGAGAATGTCACCTCCATCCTTGGCGCACGTGAGCGGGGCCCTTTGTTTAGTAAAGGTTGCAAAGGGCTCAACAGATCGTGTCCTTCTGCCCTGGAGGTCTCAGCAGTGAGGCCATGTCTGAGGGAGTAGAGCCTTTTTCTGGGTTCAAAAGAGAGGTGAGTTGAGGCAACTACTGCAGAACGAGGGCTCTTTCTCCACAGTCAAAAATGCTCTGGTGACCGAGGAACTCTAAACGTCGCCCCTTTGAGAGTCCAGTGACCCTAACATTGCTGCTGAGGCCATGGTAGGTGTGGTAGCATTGAACTCTTTTCAGGGGTTGAAGAAAAGAGGTCCCCCTGGCATGAGGAAGAAACAGCAGCCAAGCAAGAGAGCTCCACCTCCTTCTGGAGACCCAGCCAATACAACCTGTAGACAGCAGGGCCCTGAATAGGTACATCTGAGGCTGAGAATAAGTCATGGGCCAAACACAGCTCATTGTCCCTAGAAAGGACAGGGGCAGGGTGGGCATCACCTAACAAAAGGGCAGAGAACTGCTGTTAGCACAGCCTCCTGAAGCCAGTCAGAAAGCTGACCTTGAGCCAGGCACTATGGGGACAATCAGACTCAGGGAATGAGGTGCCCCAAGTCACGTTCCTTCAGGATTAACTGGATTTGTCCTGGTGGCTTTTCTATGTAAGCACGAAACTGGATTCTACTGCATCTGGAAGGCTGGGGTAGACTTCGCAGTCTGCATATGACTTTGACCATCTTAGGTCAAACAGAGAATAAAAGGAGCCTATACCAGAGAGGGTTGTGACTTCTCTGCAGGGAGAGAAAGCCCGTGAGAAGCCCCATTTCAGGATGGGGAGGTCTGGGGCACAGGGCACACACCTAACATCCACCAAGCAGCAAAGTCACCAAAGGTGACTTTGACCTCCACACGGTTTCATATCAACTTTGCCAGGACAGGAGGGTGGGCATATTGATCCAGAAGCACAATGTTGGCAAAGTCCCTCTGGTGCATAATGACTCAAAAGTTGGTATCCTCACGTTCAGCTTGCCTTACAATGCTGCGGGTCCATTGGAGTGGTCAGATCCAAGTAGGCCAACTGCTCTTGCAGCTCTGGAGACATAATGCTGGGGTTTGGCATCCCCACCATCACCACACACCTATAGCGGGTTGCATGGCCCATGGCATAAGTGATCAAACAGCCATGGGATGGTCGTCCATATGAGATCAACTAACTGCTATTTTAAACCCATTGTGTGTGATTGAAAGTCACGGCTGCCCACTTCTCTCTTCTACATAGCCAGATGGAGAGCGGTTTCAAATACTCTTTATCTACAGCCTACAGACCCCAAGCAGGCCCCATGGGTATCAACTCTATGGCCTGACTCGGTGGGCAGGGCCCAGGGCTCCAGCAGACAATACGACATCATACCTATGGGCTAAGGTCATCAGGGAAGTTGAGCCCTTCGCTAATCTTCCTTCCAGCCACAGAGCGGAGCAAGGTGTCTGTCAGATGGCCTCCTGCCTACTGTAGCACCATGGGGGGGGGGGGGACAGGGAGAACCACACCAGAGCTGCTGAGCCCAACCTGGGAGCCTCAGTTTCCAGCTGTCAGACACAGAGGGTTTCTGGATCCCACCTCGCTTCCACCTCTCACCGCAATGGACCTGCTCCACCTGGCTTGCTCTCTTGGCCTCTCAGAATAGCTGAAAGAGGAAGGCCACCCAGCAAATGGCTCCAAAAGACTGAGACTTGAGCCTCCTTCTGGGTTTTGGTTTTTTTTTTGGGGGGGGGG
>NW_004949159.1:2210241-2219108 GCF_000317375.1 Microtus ochrogaster
TTTGGTTTTTCGAGTCAGGGTTTCTCTGTGGTTTTGGAGCCTGTCCTGGAACTAGCTCTTGTAGACCAGGCTGGTCTCGAACTCAGAGAGATCCGCCTGCCTCTGCCTCCCGAGTGCTGGGATTAAAGGCGTGCGCCACCACCGCCCGGCTTCCTTCTGGGTTTTGAAGCCTGAGGATGGAACATATAATCAAGCTTTGGGAAATCCCTGTGGCCAGTGTCCCAGCCTAGACTTGGTAGTTTAGGACCTGGAAGAATCTGGACCATGCAAAGTCCACAAGACTAGGAAGAGCAACAGGTATCAATGTCCTCATAAACAGGCTAAGAGGCATTCACTTTTTCCTTGACAAATGTGCCAGCGGGCCATTCTTGTCCCAGTGAGCATGTACCTGGCATAGGTACTCATAGGAAGGGAAGAAGCTTGCCACCCCTCCAGGGACAACATTGCACAAATTACAGAGCATGCAGCCTGTCTCCATCTGCAGGAGGCAAAGAGCTAGCCTGGAACAGGTCCCACAGCCACACCCACAGAGAATGGAGGCCTATCAGCGTCCCTTCTACAGCACAGAATGCACTATTCTCTTAACAGACATGCCCAACTGGGGATTCTAGTGACTGCTGTCATGACGCATCCCATCACTGGCACCCCAGAAATGAACCAGACCTTTGGTGTGCCACTGAGATCTCTCAAAGTCCCAGTGTCCTGAGGGGCACTATAGAAATGTCATAGGACTTGTGCCCAAGGAATGCATCCTTCCACAATAGAGGCAAGGAGCAAGAGCCCCCCCCCCCAAATGGTCGGCCTTCTTCCTTCCAGCATTAATGGGATACTGGGAGCTCTTTAGAAAACATTTAGTAGCCTAAGGAGAGATAGGTAGCTAAGATCTTCCTTGATAAATATCTTTTAAAAAATGAATCTACTCATGCCTGATATGACTTAAAAAATGAATCTACTCATGTCTGATATGACTATCTGCCACAATGCCAATGCTGGTAAAAGAATTCTCTCCTCCTAGGCAGTTTGGATGCTCACCTTACTAGACCTGGATAGAGGTGGGCGGTCCTTGGGCTTCCCACAGGTCAGGGAACCCTGATTGCTCTTAGAGCTGATGAGGGAGGGGGACTTGATCGGGGGAGGGGGAGGGAAATGGGAGGCGGTGGCGGGGAGGAGGCAGAAATCCTTAATAAATAAATAAATTTAAAAAAAAAGCAATACCACATCACAGGTCCACCTTAAAAAAAAAAAAAAAAAAAAAAGAATTCTCCCCTGGCCACACACCAGAGAAGTTGGGACATGGACTGGCACTAACCACCTGAGACAGCTCTCTTTTTCTGGGAGGTGAATTCCAGGTGTTGGTTAGAGGGCCGGCTACACATATTAAGGGGCAAGATGTTGTCTGGAAGGATCATGTGACCTGGAGATGGCAAAGGAGAGCCGAAAAGTAGGGTCCGGGTAGGGCAGTTTATCAAATTGTCTCCCCAACTAGGAGCAGAAATTTCAAATGCACACAGCTTCTCCCTGCACTGGCATATTCAATGCCAGCAATGTGGTGAGGAGAGCCCAGGACTTTAGAATCTGGAAAAGCATGCCAGTGAACCCTCTAAGAATAAGGTTCCAATCCAGTGGTGCCCTCTGCCTTTGGCCAAGTGTAACTGAATCAAGACCTTGGAGTTCTGGACCATTCTACCCTCCCCACAGTTCCTCACCACAGGAGAATCAACCGCCTGCTCAGCTTCCCCTCTAGAACATGTCAGACACCTGCAACCATGAGGTTAGGGCCTTGTGACATCAGACCTCGGGCGGTTGTGTGCTCTGCAGTACAGGTAAGAAGTCTGGGATAGGAGGCAGCAAGAAAAGGAAGTACAAGGAAGTGCCAAAGATTTTTAGCTAAAATGGCCAGTAACTGCATCCAGATAAAAGACCCACCCGCCCAGCTTGTTAAACAACTTAGCACCGGTAACAGGTCTTTCACAGTGTTGACTGAAAACTTAAGAATAGCAAAGAAAGTTGGCACATTTGGCTCCAGGCCCTTCCTATGTGTCAAAATCTACAGTGTCAACTATCTCCAACATACAAGAACTAAAATAAAAAAAAATGAAACTGTAAGACCCTCACCCCATGTTCTCAAAGGGGCAAGAAGAAATTTCCTAGCAGAATGTTTTCCAAGGAAGATAGTGGCCTTCCCACACACACACACCAGAAATTATGCCCGGCCAACTGGCACAGGCTGATAAAGATGGCTTGACTCAGTCAGAAACAAGGTGGCCTTGCTCTAAGAACAAAAAACTAGCTAACACAGCAAAAAACCTTGCACCCATGCCAAAACAGCTTCAAAAAGCCTCTTTGTGGTTACACCTTTAAAAGACAAACCCTGCAGAGGAGATACAACATCTCTCTCTACCTCACTGCAAAGGGGTGTTGGAGACAGGAGTTCTGAACTAGTTCGTATTATGCTAATAAACCTTGCTTATCACAGTCTGGGCCTCTCTGGTGGTCTCTCTCTGGGGGTTGTAATCTGGGCACAACAGAAACAAGAATTCAAACAATAAAATGGACCAATGAAACGAATAGTTCTCAAAACAGGGAAAAGAAATAGCCAATAAATGTATGAAAAGACAAATTCAACTTACTAGCTACCAGAGAAATGAAATCAAAACGACATTAATTAAGATTTCTACCTTATCCTAACCGAGTGACAGTCAAGAAAACAGAATACTCAAGGCTTAGGGACCATGAGGAAGAGGGGGAAGGGGAGGAAAGAGCATAAGAGCCACAGATGGGAGCTGGCATCAGGACACAAGAGAACAGGTTAAATCTGTCACAGTGATTGTGACAGACTGAGACCACCTGGCACAGGCCAAGCAGAATCACAGCATGGAGGTGGGCTGTGGGGACAAAATCCCAGCACTAACTGAGGATCTCCTGGGCTTTGACAGCTGCTGGGAGGGGGGAATATCAGTTCTCTTTAATGATGCCAACACCTAGCACACCAATCACACACCAAGGCAGGACTTACTGCCAAAACTAAGTGGGCAACATAAAATGGACTTGATGGAAAAAGGAGAAGGAAGTGGAGGGGACGATGGATATGTTCAAAATACATCGAATGTGTTAGGATCTCAGCATTATACTGACCCCACCACCCAGCAGCCAACCAGCATTCAGGCAAGCACCTAGCCAGCCCAGGGGCCCTGTGACCATTCGTCATACGTCATACTTCATACGTCATTGCATGACTACATCACGTGTTGCATCGTCACTTAGGCTCTGAACGCATGCGCAGGCTTTCCCTTTTAAGTAAGCTCCGCTTGCCTGTTCTCCCCTTTACTATCCCATCTCAGTTGACCAATGTTTCCTCTTACTCCCGCCCTTTCCTAATAAACTTGCACGAGGGTTTGTTGAGCTACATGAATCATTCTTCACCGCCACAGCTGCAGGCTAGCAACATTTGGTGCCGCCATGAGACTCGGCCAGGCTCTCTCTGTGTCCCTTCCCACCCGTGAGCAGGCAGCCCAGGGCACGCAGGGACGCTGACCCCAACCAACCGGCTTTCCAATTACCCGTCTGCTGGGATACTCTGCACTGACTAGGATTGGTAAGATCCCCTCCTCCTGGTCGGCATAAAAGTTTCCTTGAACCTGTGGGACTGACTGTTGAGTATCCCTCACCTTTCTGGTGTCCTTGGGAACTGGGGAAGGGGCTGGGAGGTGGGAGGGCACCCCCAGCACCCCACCCCTGACCACAGCCTTCAAGGCTACTGCTGGTCCCTTTCTCCAACAATCACCTCTGACACTTCCCATGAGCAAGGCTTTCAGACCTAGTGCCCTAGCACCTCTCCTCACTAACTACCTCTGCTTCTCGGACCTATGGAACCTTTTGGGCTGCAGCCTTTTCTTTCAGCTTCATTTCTTTAGGGTTACAGCCCTCTTTCAGCTTAATGGCTTCAGTCTCTGTGCCTTTGGGGTTTCCTTCCCTTGGCCCCTGTAATTTCGTTGACGATCGAAATTGACAGCCTGAGCCAGTATCACTATCCTTGCTTGTAAAAAGCCATCGACTCATCCTGCCTTACTCATGGGCAACAAACCGGCAAAAAGGATAAGACCTTCTACTCCTTTAGGATGCCTTTTAGAAAACTTTCTACTTAATGCCCTGTTATCAAGGCCCCTAAACTCACTTGCCTCTGTCCTAAGAAATGGCACAAATATCCCCTAATTAACAACTCAGATTGGTCGCCTTGTGGCTCCTTAGATCTTGACATTTTACGGGACCTTTCCGACTACGGCCAGCAGACAGGTAAATGGAAGGAGTTACCATATGTTCAAGCATTTCTGTGTCTCAGTGCTAAATATCCTCTCTGCTCATCTTCTCGGTCTCATATCCTTATAGATATGAAACCTGCACCAGAGGAGCCCCCGCTCCTTCAGATCCTGCTAATGAACCCCCACTGTTTGATCCTCAACATCCAACTTCTGTGTCCCCCAGCCTCTTCTCCCTCTCCAGCAACACTGAGCCATTCCTGCCGCCAACCAGGCTCCTCTTTTCACCCCCACCCCCACCCTGTTATCTGCTCATGCCACTATGGGCCCCTGCCCTAGAGAAGCCAGTGGGGCTACAGTTCTCCCTTTGTGAGAGGTAGCTGGTGTGGATGGCCTGACTAAAGTTCATGTCCCCTCCTCACCAGCAGAACACTCTCAAATAGAAAAGGATTGCTTTCATAAAGAATTCATATATATATATATATATATATTCCAATATATCCCCCCATCTTGTAGTCTCACCTTTCATGGTGTTTTTAGACACACACACACACACACACACACACACACACAATTTTACTAACAACCTACTTACCTGAGGAATGCAGACAACTTTGTGAGCAGGCTAGCGCCCAAGCTTATCCACCTAATGCAGCTCACCCAGATGGGGCAGAGGTTGTCCCAGGTTGTGACCCCCACTGGGACTATAATATAATACCCCAAGGGCACTTTAGCTTGAGATTGGCTCACAGCCTGCCTCCTGGTGGTCTCCATAAGGCTGCCCTCAAGCACAGTAAACTATGAAAAACTTCAGGAACTAGTTCAGACAGACAGGAAAATCCATCTCAGGGTCTAGAATGCCTCACAAAGACCCTCTTATGGTGTACTAAACTTAGACCCTGAAAACCCAGAGGGCAGGCAACTTCTTATGATCTATTTTTCCCCCACAGCTTCCCTGATATTAGGGCTAAGCTTTCATTGTCATCCACTTCCAGGACCCCTTGTGGTCCATCACTCACTACTCACTCCCACTCCAGAGCCTGAAGGGGCCAGTGCCTATCGTCTCTGACCTTCTAAGAAAAAAGCTACTTTGCACACCTTTTCTCCTTTCAGCACTCCTATACTTGTAGCTAAGGAACCTAACAGGACCTACCTCCTAGTTCAAGACCTCCGAGTCATTAATTCTGCACACATCCCACTTCATCCCATTGTGCCTAATCCCTACACCCTTCTTTCCACCAGCTCCTCGGGGACCTCTCGCTTGCTCGGTTGTGGATCTCAAGGATGCCTTTTTCTCTATCCCTCTCAGCCTCATGCTATCACCTGGACCGACCTTGACACCCCTCACCCAGACTGTCCTACCACAGGGGTTCCAGAAGATCCCACATCTATTTGGCCAGACCCCAGCTTCTGACCTACTCTCCCTGTCTCTCCAAATCTAAACTCATACCGTATGTAGATATTTTACTTTGCAGTCCATCCTTAGAAATTAGCCAAACTAATACTTCTGCTCTTCTAAATTTCTTGTCCTGCAGGGCCTATAGAGTCTCACCGCCCAAGGCCAAAATGTCCACTCCTCGGATCACCTACTTAGGACTAACCATTACCCTAATTCACAAAGCTATTACTTTAGACAGAAAGAACATAGTCCACTCTCTTCCAGTCCCTTCTACTAAGAGGAAATTTTATTGTTCCTAGGAATAGGTGGTAGAGAGGGGACTTAGCTATCAAAATTGGGAAGAACTCAATCTGGGAGATTTTTTGCATAGGGATTTCATTCCTGCTCTTGGTAGAGCCCTCCAAAGACTCAATTCAAAGAAAGCAAAATGGATTTAGGAAGCTTCCCTGACAGCAATGACCAGTTATGTCCGATGCAAGACTTAGAATCTTTAAAATAAAATGATTATTAAACATTTAGCATGTATTGCTTGCTTAATATTATTTCTGTTGGTTGTAATTTTATACTTGATATCTGTTTCTATTGTATATAGTTTTGAATTGGGTTTGGATCACTCTTATTTAGGCAAAAGGGGGAAGTGATGGGGAATCTTTGTCAGCCAATGGTCTTTAAGGGGTGGGACCAAGTCAGGGTGTGACTTTTGGGTTTTCACACTACACAGCAGAGCTTGGCCTTCTTGTTCCTGTTTCGTGAGTTTGCCCCTTATAATAAAGAAAAATATAACTGGTCTATCTTATAACTAGCCTGGTATTTCTTGATCCAGGATAATTCATCAGCCTGCATATACTTTGACCATCTTAGGTCACACAGAGGATAAAAGGAGCCCTAACAGGGGTGTGACTTCTCCACAGGGAGAGAATGGCCCATGAGAAGCCCCATTTCAGGCTGGGGAGGTCTGGGGCACAGGGAACACACCTAACCTTCTGCCCAGCAGCAAAAGTGGGACCAAGGGTGACTTTGGCCTCCGCACGGTCTCCTCTCCGGGCTAGCAGCTTCACCAGGACAAGAGGGTGGGCATATTGATCCAGAAGCATGATTTTGGCAGAGTCCTCCTGGTACCTAATGGTCCTGCCTGTGTACGACTCACAGGTTGGGCTGGAGAGATGGCTCAGAGGTTAAGAGCATTGCCTGCTCTTCCAAAGGACCTGAGTTCAATTCCCAGCAACCACATGGTGGCTCACAACCATCTGTAATGAGAACTGGTGCCCTCTTCTGGCCTGCAGGCATACACACAGACAGAATATTGTATACATAATAAATAATAAATATTAAAAAAAAAGACTCACAGGTTGGTATCCTCAAGTTCAACTGGGGTGGTCTCCCCTGTTTGTCCCTCAAATGGACAATAGAGCAATAAAATCCCTTCTTTCCCAATATCTCCATTTGCTCCGGTAGCAGCCCTAAGCTTACCTTTGGACTGGTATACCCCCAAAACAACCATCACAACCATCCCCTTTCGGGGATCCCAGCTCCTTCAAGTGGGATGTTTTCACTTAAATTGACGCTGTGGCCTCTAGGCGCCGTAATGCAGATAAAGGTCCAATTTTCCTGCTTTCTTGGATCTTTTTCCCTCCTGGCCCTCCCCTTATATGAGGCAACTCTGGGCCCCCTCCATGAACCTCTTCTCAATGCTTTCACTAAGCCCTTTCAAAAACTGCAACAAGCTCTGCTCCAGGCTTCAGCCCTTCATCTCCCAGACCTAACTCATCCTTTCTCCCTCTGTGTATGGGAAAAGAAAGGATATGCCCTTTTCTAGGGCATATGTGCTATGTTCTAGGTACCAGCTGGGGCTTTCCTGTGCACCTGTAGCGAAACTAGACCTTACCACCTACAGATGGGCACCCTGCATATGTGCTTTAGCAGCTGCTGAGCTCCTTATTCGTGAACCAAAAAAACTAACCCTTGGGTCACCCACCACTATCTTCTCCCACCCTAACCTGTCCCATCTCTGAACCCTATAACGGCTTACAAACCTTATCTCCTTCCTGAGTTCTTTCTCTCCAAGTGGCCCTAGTAGAAGATGCCACACTTACTTTCCAATCCTGCCCACCCCTCAATATTTCAAATCTCCTCCATCAACCTAATACTGACTATTCCTCCATCTCATTCCTGCATTGAAGCCCTTAAGGAACTACTTCCCCATCCTTCACACATACAGGAGGGCACACTGCCTCAGGCCACTTGTACCTGGTACACAGATGGCAGCTCCTTTTTACATGAGGGGGCCCGAAAAGCAAGCTTTGCCCTGGTATCAGATACCGGGGTGGAGGAGGCACAGTACTCCCCACCCATACTACTAACCAACAGGCTGAATTAATAGCTTTCACCTGTGCCTTTCAGTTGACACAGGGATGATCCCTAAATGTTCTTACACAGACTCCAAATATGCTTTTCATATCCTGTCCCACGCTGCTATCTGGAAAGAGCGTGGGCGACTTAACAACAAAAGGAGGAGCCATAACTAACTCAGGCCCAGTTGTGGCTCTGCGAAAAGCCTCCCATCTCCCCAAGGTTCCTGGGATTATTCACTGCTGGTCTCATCCGAAGACAGCTCCATTATCTCTAGGGGAAACAGCCGGGCTGATGAGGCAGCTAGAGCTTCTGCCCTCCAAGGCTAGATTCACCTCAGCCACTGCGGGGACTCCACCCACTGCAATCCGCATCCTCACAGCCACCCCCTGACACTCGACAGATTCTGTCCTATTTACACCAGCTGCTTCGTCCTAATAGACTCTGTCTCATTGTGTCAAGGCTCACCTCCAGCCCACTCCTGGCTTGCATTTCTTAAGAACTATCTGTGCCTCCTATAAAATCTATCAGATGTCAGTCCCTAATCCCAGGTAGCATAGCCTCCCTTTTCCTACCCAGGCCAGGGACTCTCTCCCAGGGTCTGACTAACAACTTGACTTTACCCACATGCCCACAGTCAGACGTGGGAACTATCTCCTGGTATCAGTGGATACATTATCAGGGTGGACAGAAGCATTTCTGGCTTCTAATAAGAAGGCCCCAGACAGCTTGTAACATCCTTCTCCAGGAAACTGTTCCGTGATTTGGAGTTCCAGACTCTCTTCAGTCAGACTATGGTCCTGAGTTCACCTCTCAGATCTCTCAAACTCTATCTAAAGCTCCCAACATCCCTTGGCATTTTC
>NW_004949159.1:2219449-2222803 GCF_000317375.1 Microtus ochrogaster
GCAGGAGGAGGAGGAGGAAAGAGAAAAAACATTCTAGTTAAAATTTCACAGGAACTTCACCTTGACTGGGTAAAGCTCTTGCCTCTGGCTCCTTTCAGGCTCTGGACTCTCGCCAAATGACCCCTTTCCATCTGGCCCTTTGAACTCACATATGAGCCCCTGGTTCTAACCCCAGTCTCTCACCTACACCCTCCCCTCTCCCCGATTACCTGCTTGCGTCCCTCCTTTATCACCTCCACTCCCTCCTGTGGAAATCCATCCACTACACCCTACCTCGACTGTGTACCAACCCCTGTCCATCTCCAATCAACATCAGAAATCAGACCAACTTCTCTCTCCTCCAGACCAACCTCACCCCTTTCCCCTAAGTGGTGGGGCCCCTTCAAAGTAATTTTTATAACTCCCAACAGCTGCTAAGCTTGAAGGCCTCCCTCATTGGATTCATTTGTGTCATCTCAAACCCTTTACCCCTCCACCTCACGCTCATGCTCCTTCGCACACGGTAACTACAACAGTAAGCTGTGGAGGACACCAAGATCAACTGTCTTGTCTGCGGTTTCAGAAGAATGAAACACTGCACTCTGCCGGATGGGGAGCTCCATATGCTTTCCTTCCTGACCCCTCTTCCTCCCCGCAGCTGATCCACGTTCTCCTGTTTCTATTAATTGCACCCTGCTTCATCAATCTCCTCTCTATCACCAATGACTCATTCAAAACTCCAAATCAAACCAATTAGCTATTGTTACAGGACTGCCAGCCATTAGCCATGGACCTGGAGGCATAAAGACCACCAAGCATGCCCAGGTACCCGCAGAAATCAACTGCCAGTCTCTCTTGAATTTTAAGGTGATGTTATGATGATGGGGAAGAAACAGGAGCTTTAAGATTTGCTTATATAAACATAAAAGATAAAAGTTTGTTGGGGGTGGCGCTGGAGTGATGGCTCAGTGGTTAAGAGCACTGCCTATTCTTCCAAAGGTCCTGAGTTCAATTCCCGACAACCACATAATGGCTCACAACCATCTGTAGTGAGATCTGGTGCCCTCTTCTGGCCTCCAGGCATACATGCAGACAGAATACTGAGAATACTGTATACATAATAAATGACGGGTTCACCTCAAACAGGTCAGACACTCCCTTCTTTCAATTGCTAGTACCTAAGAAAAATTCTCTTCCTAAGTTTTTTATCTTTTCTACAGACTCCCAGGTGGATCTCTGTGAGTTTGCAACCAGCCTGCTCTACACAGTTGAATACAAGAGAAATACATAGACCCTGTCTCCCAAAAACATAAACACAAAGACTACGTAGTAAGAGCTGGGCCATGGCAGTGCACACCTTTAATCCCAGCACACAGGAGATGGAGACAGATGGATCTCTGTGAATTTGAGGCCAGCCTGGTCTACAGAGTGAGTTCCAGTACAACTAGGATTGTTATATAAACATTTTCTCAAAAAAATTAAAAACTACATAGTAAGACCCCATCTCACAAAAAAAAACAGCAATAATGACCACATACAACGTTAATCCACCAAATTAATACAAATGCAGAAATCTGTGCACACACACACACAGAGAGAGACACACACACTGCAAACCAAAACCAAATGCCTATATGTGTCTTGACGGCAGAGTATTTGCCTGACCTGTACATGGTTCTGAGGGCCTTCAGCGAAAACAAAACAGAAAATCCACAGAAAGCTCTGGGCCATTCCAGCAGGCAGCCAAGGCTGGAACGCATGCTTAGGAGCCCAGCGGTCCACACCCCCACTGCACTCAGGATAAAAGAAGGAAACAATCCTTAAATTCGTTTGTTTGCATTGATCACAGAACCATGAAAAGCAGAGATAACCAGGAAATAGTCTAAGTAACCAACAAACCGGATGTGGAGTGAGTGGCATATGGTGAAATGTAACAGCACATCTATGTGGTTAGGGTGCAGCACAGTAGACTGTGCTAGAATAAATATTTGCTGACAAGGATGTATAGTAATGTTTTGTTGCGGAGAGAAAAAGCAAATGATAATACTGATAATGTAGACGTGTGATTTCAAAACTATGCACATACATGTGCAAAATGTACATACACACGTTACATGCACCAGCACGAGTCTTCTGTTGGTAGAATTCTGATGTCTACAGCTCATCTGATTTCTATAATGAAACTGTTAACTTTTCTAAAAGCATACATGTAATGACTTTCTAAGAGATGCTGGTACAGGAAGTGAATGGGGGGTGCCTAAGTGAGTCCAGGACCACAGGGGGCTTTTGCTCAGAGAAGCCTGCTCCAGGGGCTGCACACAGGTAAGAGCCTTAGCACTACTCCCCCACCAGCCTAAAAGGCAAGGGCAGCGGCATCTAGTGGGCACTGCTGGGGCTGCAAGTGCTGGCCCATTTCTGTTCAGGGTTGCAGGGGACAGGCACAATCAGGATCCTTCTGCAGAAAAGCTTTATGCGTCTTGAGAGGGAGAGCATAAGCTTACAGAGCGAAGACCTCAGGGTCGAAAACCTGGCCCTTATATAGCTTAACAGTCCTCACCTCGGACGTGTCAAACTCTGACTGGCTGCAGCCTGTCAAACCCTATGATGCCACGGGAGAGGCAGAGAGCAAGGGATGGAAAGTTACTATGTGCATGCGCACTGGCTTGACAAGGTAAACTGTCATTTACCATGCACATGCACACTGGCTTGATTATGGTGGTGGTGCTGATGGTCAGCACCATCTTGCAATGGAGTATGTGGGAACGGCTCCCCACAGGCAAGGGTAGCCACGACCCCCCTTCCCCCCCTGCCTCTCCTTTCGTTTCCGCACACCTTGTACCTAACTTGTACCCCTCCCCCATTAAAGTGCACCCACGTGGGACCACCGCGTGTCTGTGTCTCCTTTCCCGGCGTGACGTCTTTACCCTCTAACCCCGCAGACAAGAAAGGCAAAAATAAGAACAACAATTGGTGCCGCTGTCGACCCAGTAACCTTTCAGTCAAGGTACCTGGGGCCCCGGCCTCTGGGCTTCCCGGTGCCTCCCGGAGCTCGGGCCTCACCGGAACAAGGTTTGAACCGACAACCCGACTGCCTCCACCTGTTTACCACGGCCACCTGACACAACACCGATTAATTTGTGAGTTCACCTGGGTTGGCTTGCCTTCCTCCTGGGTGCTCAGAGACTGTCCGGCCTGCTCTCTTTGGCATGTCCTGGGTAAGGTTGTCGACTCCCCTCCCCCTTCCCCCGGCCTTCCGCCCTCGGCTAAAACCTGCCTCTGTTCACGCCTGGAAGTTCGGTGCTTCCAGCTTCTACCTCTCTTTTCCTAATCTTTTTCTGTCTTCTTTACGGCCCTGGGGCGGGCTTCTTGACTGGC
>NW_004949159.1:2223868-2225417 GCF_000317375.1 Microtus ochrogaster
ACCTCAAGGGACCACCCCTTCCCGCCCTGCCCACTAGGGGGACACCTCACCTATCCCTCTTTCCTCAAAAGTTTCTTCTAGGCACAGAAAGGACTCGCCTACACCTTCCCCCATGACGCCTCTAAACATTTCATTCCTAGGTCTCCAGGAGTCCCGCATAAATATTCTTCTGGGTCACCTACCTGCTCCCCTAAATCCCCGAGAAAGTCCCGTTCCCCCCATTCCAGATCTCCTAGTCTTTCCGACCCAGCCTCACCCCACTTTTCCCGCAGCAAGTCGGGCAAACAGCTAACAATTTCCTCCCACCACAGGTCACGCAGGCTGTCAGAAGCTCTTCAAATTCCTCCCGGTCACCTCCCCGCCCTACTCCGCCCCCTCGATCTTCCAAAGCCCCCTCAGGCTCTAACCCCACCCACAACCTTGCACCTTCCTTCACCCCTCCCCTCATGCGCTTGCGCATTGCAGCAGCAGAGTCTGGCCCTGATCAAGTCAAGCTGGCCGTCATTCTGCCCCTGCAGGAGGTGGCTGGCGCGGAGGGCCTGATGAAAGTCCACATTCCTTTCGCTTTATCGGAACTTTCACATATTTCTAAGTTACTCGGGTCATACACAGCTGACCCAACTAATTTCACAAAAGAATTTCAATATTTAACCCAATCTTAAAACCTAACTTACCATGATATTTATATGATTCTCTGTAGTAACTTACTTCCCGAGGAGCACAGGCGGGTCTGGGAACAGGCTAGTCTGCACACTGATGAAGTTCACCAAACCCTGGCCTCCCATCCTCCGGGGGCAGAGGCGGTGCCAGACCAGGAACCCCACTGGGATTACAACTCTCCTGGGGGCATTCTGGCCAGAGACTGGTTCCTAACTTGCCTCATGGTAGGGCTTCGTAAAGCTGCTATCAAACCAGTAAACTATTCTAAACTCGCAGAAATTTTCCAAGACACTAAGGAAAATCCCTCTGCATTTCTTGACCATCTTACTAAAGCTATGTTACAGTTCACAAACATGGATCCAGAATCCACGGAGGGCAGACAGCTCCTGATGACCCATTTCGTCAATCAATGCTACTCAGGCATCAAGGCAAAGCTCAGACGTTTGGAGAAGGGTCCCCTAACTCCACAGGCACAGATCCTGGAGGTGGCTTTCAAGGTGTACCACACGAAAAATGGCAAGGCCCGGAATCACTGCCACGTGGTAACTGCACCCGCCTGGCCAGCCGAGGAGATAAGCTGCCAAGCTTGAAGACACCAGGTTCAACCCCCTCTACTCCAGTCTAAGGAAAACAGTGGTCCCATCCATCGCTTAATCCTCCTGTGTTAACACACCCTCCCTTCTTTAAATTCATAAATAACTATCCAGCTGTCGTTACAGATACCATCATCAAATACAGAGTCAAGGGCTCAGGCGGTAAGCAGATTCTCAACAAAGCTCCTTGACATAACAGGTCAGCTGCTGACTGCAGCAGTGGCCCCTGAAATGTTAAGGAATATACGGTTAAAATCTATTTCTTTTAAGACACTTTCTTTAAGCTCCAGGATGCC
>NW_004949159.1:2226528-2228160 GCF_000317375.1 Microtus ochrogaster
CTGATGATGTTTGGTGCTTCCTTCCTTTTGTAATTTGGAAGGTGTCTTATAGAGATGCTAATTCAGGGCCTACCTGACTGCTAGATGGGGACTTGACTTGAGCCCAGGCATCTGGTTGCCTAGGTGATGGTGTAATGTGTTCCTCCCCCCTGCCCCCCCCCTCGCTCAATTTGGTGTGGGTATATAAAATGTTTGGACAATAAACGGGAATTCTGGCCTTTTCCATGATGATGGTGTAAGCTGTGTCAGTTCTTTTCCTCGCGACTCCGTTCCAGCTGGGTTAGGGTAAAATTAGGGAATTTATGTTGGACCCTCACGGGCCAAGACAACTGATAAGGAGACATAAGGAATAATCAGCCGCAACTTACAGGGCTTACAGGGTCATCATGGAAGGGCATCTCAGGGTCCTTTCTCCTGACGATCTCCCGCGTTTATCATCCAAACAGCTTATATACCATCACATCAATTGAGCGGGAAAATACATTAGGCTGTCTGCTAGGTAACCAGGTGAATGGCCTTCTGTCATGTCCGTATCTACCTGTATGCTAGCTGTCACGGAGGCCTGAAGTGGCATCTCTAGAAGATATCCTCCAAATTACAAAGGAAGGAGCACCCAACATCCCAACATTTGTTCGGGAAAGACAGCTTGTCTGCAGAGCTACGTGACCCCCTCAGATGGGGCCTATGGCTTTGGCGCCTGGCTGCCACACCATACAGAAATATGGGCCTACAGCAGCTGAGACTTTAAAATTGCAATGCAAACCATAACACCAATGCTTTTGAGATTTCTCTGGCGCACTGCTGCCTTGGTGCTGAGGGACATAAACATGGCTGTGGCTTTTCCCCAGGTTCAGCATACTGAGTTAGAGTATAGAATATAGGTTACTGGGTGTCGTTAAGAGCCAACCAAGGGATCCTTGATCAAACTGAATGAGGGATTATTGAAGCGGACTCTTGAGACCAAATAGGACTGTGGCAGCTGATCCCCAGTCTCTTGCCAGCACTTTGGTGCATTGCTGCCACACATCGGACTATATGATAGGGAACTGCATGTTTTGGTGTGAAGATTTTCAAACTCTAGGCTTCAGCCTCACAGATATTGGAACCTTTAGTCCCTGATAACTTCATACCTGGTACCTGTGGAGCTTGGCAAGGTTGGCTCTTCACATGAATTTTATGATGGAACAAATAAGACAGTGAATTATCCTGTCCTATGTGTGCAGAAGTTCATCTCCAGAACTGACACCCAGGATTCTGGGACAGAGAAAATGTCTACTGGGGTACTCTGCTGTTCCTTTTCATTCCTTTTAGACCAGTGGTTCTCAACGTGTGGGCCACGACCCCTTAGGGGAGGAAAAAAATCAGCCTTTTCACAAGGGTTGCATATCAGCTATCCCGCACATCAGATGTTACATTACAATTCATAGCAGTAGCAGAATTACAGTTATGAAGTAGCAACAAAAATATTCTGTGGTTGGGATCACCACACATGAGGAACTACATTGAAGAGTCACAGCATTAGGAAGGCTGAGAACCACAGATCTGTATGATGAGGGGGAGCATTTTCCGGGTGCCTTGTGAAGACTGTCCCAGGACTTAGGCGAGCATTTGGATCTGAAACTTAAAACAAAA
>NW_004949159.1:2228566-2230409 GCF_000317375.1 Microtus ochrogaster
TATTTTATTTAGGTTTTTGGGATTTATTTTGTTTTTTGTTCTGTTTTGTTTTCCCAAGACAGTGTTTCTCTGTGTCTTCTTCTCTGTCCTGGAAGACACTCTGCCGATATATATCTGCATCTGCATCTACCTCTGGAATGCTAGAATTAAAGGCGTGTGCCACCACTGCCCAACGACTTTTTATTTTTATTTTTTATTGGTTTTACAAGACAGGGTTTCTCTGTAGCTTTGGAGTCTGTCCTAGAACTAGCTCTTGTAAGTCAGGCTGGTCTCGAGAGATCCACAGGCCTCTGCCTCCTGAGTGCTGGGATTAAAGGTGTGCACTGCTGCCGCCCAGCGTAACTTTTTATTTCTTATATGTGTGTGTTACTCATGATATGTAAGTGCATGCAGGCATGCTAGACCCGCAGCTCGCTGTGGAGGTCAGGGGACAGCCACCAAGTCAGTACTCACTCCACCATGGGGGTCAGAGGGTGAAGCTCAGGTCATATTTATTTGTTCGTCCGTCCGTCCGTCCGTCCATCCATCCATCCATCCATCCATCCGTTTATTGCTCTCTGTGGATTTTCTTGAGAATCTGCACTGTAGCTCTTTACTAAGTGTTCTTACTGGGGCAGATGCCAAGATGCAAAGCTAGTGTCGTCTCCCAGGGCGACCGATCCAGCAGAGGTTGCGAGCTGTTTCCACTAGGTGGCAGCCAAGGCTCAAGCTGGAGGGCCCAGGTACCAAAAAGCTTCTCAAAGCAGGTCTCCCTAGCAACCTTTGGGACTTTCTCCTGGGAAGTCTAAGGCATTTAGACTTGGGTTTGTCCCTCTGAGTACAAACCCCAAACGCACAGAACGTTTTCGTATTTGCAATAAGAAAGGCGAGATTCTCAAGCAGGTTATTTTTTGACTGGAAAATGAAATGGAGGTTTTATTCAGGAGACTTTGGCACAATCTTATCGGAAGACTTACCAGAAGCAGAAGTTTCTGGGCATGAGGAATTGAAGTTGAGACACAAAATACTAATCAGAGAAATAATTTATTCATTTTTTATGGTTTTTCGAGACAGGCTTCTCTGTGCAACAGTCCTTGCTGTCCTGGAATTTCCTTTGTAGATTAGGTTGCCTCAAAGTCACAAAATCAGGAAGAGTAGAAGACAGGAAATCATCGAATTGAGTGCTGAAATCAATAAAATAGAAACAAAGAAAACAATACAAAGAATCAATGAGACACAGAGCTGCTTCTTTGGGAAAATCAACAAGATACACAAAGCCTCCATCCACAAAAAGCTCAGGACTGGATGGTCTTAATGCAGAATGCTACCAGAACTTCAAAGAAGAGCTAATACCTATACTCCTCAAAGTGTTTCACATAATAGAAACAGAAGGAACATTACCAAACTCTTTTTATGAGGCTACAGTTACCTTGATACCAAAACCACACAAAGATTCAACCAAGAAAGAGAATTACAGACCAATCTCATTCATGACCATTGATGCAAAAATACTCAATAAAATACTAGCAAACAGAATCCAAGAAACATAAAAAGAATCACTAACCATGATCAAGTCAGCTTCATCCCAGAGATGCAGGGATGGTTCAATATATGAAAAATCTATCAATGTAATCCATCGTATAAATAAACTTAAAGAAGAAAAACCATATGATTATCTCATTAGATGCTGAGAAAAGCATTTGACAAAACCTAACACCCATTCATGATAAAGGTCTTGGAGAGATCAGGGATGCAAAGAACATGTCTAGACATAATAAAAGCAATACACAGCAGTCGACAGCCAACATCAAATTAAATGGAGAGAAACCCAAAGCGATTCCACTAAAATCAGGAACAAGACAAG
>NW_004949159.1:2258226-2261089 GCF_000317375.1 Microtus ochrogaster
CTGACCACCGAAAACACATTGATGTGTTTATTTTGAGAGGAACCGGCTGCACTGAAGACAACCAGGCTAGGTTTAGGCAAGGATCTTCTTGGCATAGAGCTCACTTTGAAAAGCTGAAAGTCTCCCGGAGCTCTCTAGGGGTGCCTGCTCTGGAACACCGGTGTGCAGTAGCCACACTGCAGGCAGCATATTAGGCAAAGAACGCGCTCCGGACTTGCACCCGTCGTCGGCGTCGGCCTCGGCGTCGTCTGCAGCCTGGAACCGCGTCGATGGCTCCATCCTCGCCCCCACCGTCGGATTCGGCGGACCCGCACAGGTCGTTGGCGGCGGCGGCTGCAGATTCGCACACCACGTCGTCGGCTCCGTCCTCGGCCTCGACCGCGTCGACGTCGGCTCTGCACTGGCCCCTGTGGTGGTCCGCTCCAGAACCGGTGCTCCGTTGCTCTCTCCATCGCTTGAGCAGCACTTGCAGCGGGAGGACAGCAGCGCGTGCACTGTAGCAGGCAGCAGAGCCTGCTACAGGCTCCTCCAGGCCTGGGTATTTATAGTCTTGAAGGAAGGCGGGGTCAGAAAATCGGGACTTTTCAGAGAAGAAACCAAGGCCACTTGACCTAAGATATGGTGTACAGACTCACCCCCTTCGTCCAGGTCGCCGGCTCGACACTCGTCCCCTCGGTCGGTCTTCTGTTGCTGACCCATACCCACCGTACGCCTCCGCCCCCCAGCACCTCGGACCGGTCCCCAGCTGAGCGCTGGTCCAAATCCTCGGCTGCGGACTCGCACCGGTCCACGTCGTCGGATTGGCCGTGCGGATCGAATTCCGCAGCAGCCTTACAGACAGAGTTTGATACGGGTCTCTAAACGAAAGGACAGTGGCAGAAAAACAAGGCCACCTTTTGAAAATAACCGTCGGATAGCAGCTCGAGCGAGCCGACGTCCGATGGGAATTCGGCTCCGCGCACGAATCCGCGCACTCGCGGACAGCGACACCGTGGCCGGGAACCTCTTAGTGCTAGCTCCGTGCCCTGGGAATCTCAGTGACCCTGAGTTCCGGCGCCACAGCGACGCCAGCGGCCGGCGGTGCAGCCGGCATGCTGAACTACGTTTGGCGTCAGTAGCGTTTCTGCTTCTGCCTGGGTCTTCTCCTTTGACTCCGGTGAGAGTGAGAAACGGTCGTCCCTCGGTGGACCAGCCGCGTCGTCTCGAGGTCCGTACGGGACCCGTCACCGTTGTCCGGCGGTACGGACGGGACCCGTCCGCGTCGTCTCACGGTGGACCTGCCGCATTGTCCTGCGTTGGACCCGCCGCGTCTTCCCGCGGTCCGGAGGGGACACCGTCAACGTCGCTCCGCGGTGGACCCGCCACATGGTCCCGCGGTGGATACTCCGCGTCATCCCGCGGTCCGCATGGGACCTGTCACCGTGTCCCTCGGTGGACCCGCCGCATGGTCCTGCGATGGACCCGCCGCGTCTTCCCGAGGTCCGGACGGGACACCGTCAACGTCGCTCCGCGGTGGACCCGCCGCATGGTCTCAGGGTATCCCACTGTAGACACGCCGCGATGTCCCGCGGTGGACCTGCCGAATCGTCCGGCGGTCCGGACGGGACCCGACACGGTGGACCCGCCGCATGGCCCCGCGGTGGACACGCCGCGTCATCCCGCCGTCCGCATGGGACCCGTCACCGTGTCCCGCGGTGTACCCGCCGCATGGTCCTGCGATGGACCTGCCGCGTCGTCCGTCCGTCCGGACAGGATCCGTCCCAGTCCTCCCACGGTGGACCCGCCTCCTCGTCCCGAGGTCCGGACTGGACCCTTTAGCGTTTTCTGGCGGTATGGACAGTACACGCTGAGTCCGGGCGCCACAGCGACGCCATCGGCCGGCGGAGTAGCCGGCACGCTTAACACTGGCGTCGATAGCGTTTCTGCTTCTGTCTGGGTCTTCTCCTTTGACTCTGGTAGGGTGAGAAACTGTCGTCCCGCGGTGGACCCGCCGCGTCGTCCCTCGGTCCGGACGGGACCCGTCGGCGTTGTCCCGCGGTCGACAAGCCGCATCCTCCTGGGGTCCGGGTGGGACCCATCCTCGTCCTCCCGCGGTAAACCCGCCGCGTAGTCCCTCGGTCGACCCACCGCGTCGTCCCCTGGTCAGGACAGGACCCCTCCGCGTCGTCCCCGCCCCGTCGCCTGGCGGTAGGGACTGGAAACCTCTGCGTCGACCTGTCTGGACCGCGGGACGACGCGGACGGGTCCGGTCCGGAACGCCCGACGAGAGGGACGGGTCGCATCCTGACCAAGGGACTAAGGGGATTGGTCCCGTCCTGCCTACACCACGAGTCTGCTGCACCGGATACTGGACTAGAGATTGCGGTTTCTTTTCTGAAATTTCGCAATTTTCTGACCACGCCTTCCTTCAAGACTACAAATACCCAGGCTGAAACAGGCTCTTCTGCCTGCCCTTGTGCATGCGCTGCTGTCCTCCCGGTGCAAGTGCTGCTGGAGTGATGGTGTGGATGACAGAGCAGCAGGTCCCGAGCAGACGACGGGGGCAAGTGCAGAGCCGAAGATGGGGCCAAGTCCGGAGTCTTCTACTGGGACGAGTCCCATTCCGAGGACGGGACGACTGGGAGGAGTCCGTTCCTGCGATGGGACGACGGGGAGGGGACCCGTCCCGACGAAGGGACGACGGGTACCGGTCCTGTCCCAACCACGGGATGACGAGGTCTGGTCCGGTCCCCACCACAGGACGACGGGAACCGGTCTCGTTCAGACGACGAGCCGACGGGGACCATTCCCGTTCCGACGACGGGGAAAAGGGGACCCGTTCCGTTATGAGGACGAGACGACAGGGACCATTCCCGTTCCGACC
>NW_004949159.1:2261453-2262205 GCF_000317375.1 Microtus ochrogaster
GCCTTAGAGAGCTCCAGGAGACTTTCAGCGTTTGAAAGTGAGTTCCGTGCAAAGATGATCCTTGCCTAAACCTCTTCAGTCGTCGCACCTGGTTAGGTCTTCATGCAGCCGGTTTCTTCCAAAAATAAACACGTCAACGTGCTTTCGGTGGTCCGTGTCAATTCTTAATTACTTAATACATAAACGTAATTTACTTGGTTGTACCCGCGCCGGTTTTCAAAGGTACTGACGACACCCCGAAGCCGACATTTCTAGGATTCCTGGACATGCTGGTATGAGGACCACGGTGGTCAATCCTCAGGCCCTCGGGTGAACGGGGTGGGTAGGCACCGCTGGGATCTGGGGACAGGGGCGATGAGGAAGTGCTAGCCAATCAATAGCAGAAAGGCTAATGATGCCAGTCCTCAGCTATGCCTCCAAGCTGCAGGCCAGTCGAATCTTTGCAGCTGGGGGTCACTGTGAGGCAGGCACTGGACCAAGTGCCACTTCCCTGTGCCCTATCGTGCAGTTTCCCAAGCTTGCTGCGGAATTCCATCCGTATCGCGATCCCGATGATGGGAGTCAAATGGTGCGGTGCAAGAAACTTCTGCTCCCCGCGCGAGCCAGTCCGCACCCTATAACGTTCAGGAGACCGTGGTTTCTTTTCGTGTTTGCGTTCTCTATGTTCGGTTCTCTCTCCTTTATATAAACGCTGTAAATTCACACGATTCCTTCCCATAGCGATTCAGTGCCAACTTCCGTGGGGAAAAAAA
>NW_004949159.1:2262305-2263263 GCF_000317375.1 Microtus ochrogaster
GCAGCTAAGGTTCCTATGAGTGCCCCTACTGCGGGCAAGACGACAGACAAAGCCTGCCTGACCTTTTCTCACTCTCGCTGGAAACAATGGGGAAGCCTCAGGCAGAAGCAGAAAGGCCTCTGAAGATAAACGCAGCTCGGTCTGCCTGCTGAGGTCTGGACACCTCTATACAGCCAGCCGCTGGGGTCGTTGTTGCCCAGCCACTCTGCTTGGCAATGATTCGCCTTCTGGGTGCTCAAAGCTAGCCTTTCGGGTTACTTGGGCCCTGTGGCACTTTCTGCCAGTGTGGTGTTTTGTCCACCGAGGCGACTTCCAATCGGGTGTCAACTCGCCCGTGCTGCAAATGGACCGCGATTTTCAAACCGCATTGCGATTTTTGGCAAGTGTCCTTTCGTTTTGAGAGCGTATTGGGAGCTAGCGCTATGGGTTCCCGGGCTCGTGCTCCGCTGTCCGGTGCCGCGATTCATCCACCGAGTCGACTTCCTATGGGATGTCAGCAAGCTCGAGCTGCAGTCCAACCGCGGTTTCAAACCGCATCCGTTATTTTCTCCGTAGTTTCTTTCGTTTTTCAGACTGAATCAGGCTCTGCCAGGCAGGTTGCAGCGGGATTCCACCCGAACCAGGTACCGCGGTCACGACTACCTGAGCAAAACGCTGCAAGAACTGTCTGAGGCTCCAGATGAGGTCTCAGGACGCTGCGGTTAGCTTTCGGTTTTTTGTTTGTTTGTTTGTTTTTTTTTTTTTCATCCTCTACACTAGGCTAGCCACCGTTTGTATAAACGCTAAAATTCACCCGATTTCTTCCGGTAGGAGAATTAGTACCGACTGCCATAGGCAAAGATAAGTTTTGACGAGTCAAGTGTCCTAAGACTTCCGACCCGAACCCAATGGAAAAGGACAAATTTGGTGTGTCCTTCCCCCTCCCCCGTGCAACCTAATCTCCATCGCCTGGCGGTCC
>NW_004949159.1:2263388-2266753 GCF_000317375.1 Microtus ochrogaster
AGGGATTCGGTGTCTGCACCTCCGAATCTCCGTTGTGCCTGCGTGCCATTCCTCGCGCTGAAGGTTTTTGGGAGACTTTCAGGTGTCTGTACTGGAATTTGGCCTTTCTATGCCAGCCTTCTCCTTTTCATCTCTTTTAGAGGTCTCGAAGCAGCTAAGGTTCCTATGAGTGCCCCTACTGCGGGCAAGACGACAGACAAAGCCTGCCTGACCTTTTCTCACTCTCGCTGGAGCCAATGGGGAAGACTCAGGCAGAAGCAGAAAGGCCTCTGAAGCCAAACGCAGCACAGTAGCCGGCTGAGGTCCGGACACCTCTATACAGCCAGCCGCTGGGGTCGCTGTGGCCCAGGCACTCCGCTTGGCAACGATTCGCATTCTGGGTGCTCAAAGCTAGCGTTTCGGGTTACTGGGCCCCTGTGGCACTTTCCGGCAGTGTGGTGTTTCGTCCACCGAGGCGCCTTCCAATCGGGTGTCAGCTCGCCCGTGCTGCAAATGGACCGCGATTTTCAAACCGCCTTTGCGATTTTTGGCAAGTGTTTTTTCGTTTTGAGAGTGGGTGCACGGAGCTAGCGTAATGGGTTCCCTGGCTCGTGCTCCGCTGTCCGCGAGTGCCACGATTCATCCACCGAGTCGACTTCCGATCGGATGTCAGCAAGCTCGAGCTGCAGTCCAACCGCGATTTTAAACCGCGTCCGTTATTTTCTCCGTAGTTTCTTTCGTTTTTCAGACTGAATCAGGCTCTGCCAGGCAGGCTGCCGCGGGATTCCACCCGAACCACGTACCGCGGTCACGAAAACCTGAGCAAAACGCTGCAAGAACTGTCTGAGGCTCAAGATGAGGTCTCAGGACGCTGCGGTTAGCTTTCTTTTTTTTATTTTTTATTTGCATCCTCTACACTAGGCTAGCCACCATTTGTATAAACGCTAAAATTCACCCGATTTCTTCCGGTAGCAGAATCAGTACCGACTGCCATAGGCAAAGACAAGTTTTGACGAGTCAAGTGACCTAAGACTTCCGACCCGAACCCAATGGAAAAGGACAAATTTGGTGTGTCCTTCCCCCTCCCCCGTGCAACCTAATCTCCATCGCCTGGCGGTCCTTTCACTGCACCAAGGGTTTTCAGGGATGTCAAGGGTCAGTACTCGAGAATGGCCTTCTCTCCGACGGCCGGCCCTCTCTCTCTTTCACCAGTCACGGCGCAGCTAAAGTCCCTAAGGAGTGCCCCTGTGGTCAAGAAGCCTGACCACGGACCACGACTGCCTGAGGGCTTCTCAATCACAGGGCAGCCAGTGAAGAAGTCCCAGTAAGCAGCTCCGCCTCCGAGCTGCAGTCCGGACCCAACTTTACCGCAGGCTGTGGCGCGGGTGCTCCTGCTCTGCTGTCCAGGAGTGCCAAGATTCATCCACCTAGCCAGCTACTGATGGAAATTCAGCAGGCCGGGACTGCAATCAGACTGCCATTTTGAACCACATCGGTGATTTTCTTCACAGCTTCTTTCGTTTTTCAGACTGAATCAGACTCTGCCTCGCAGGCTGCTTTGGGATTCGCCCCAAGCCAGGAAAAACTAACTGGACAATGTGAGCAAACATGCTGAAAGAGATGGCTTTGCCCTGTTGCAAGCGTGCAGTGGTGCAGTCAGGACGCAGCGGTTATGGTTCCTTATGGGATCCTCTATAGTCAGCTCATGGTCTTTTCTAAGAGCTTCAAATTCACCGGGCTTCTTTAGTTAGCCGATTCCAAAGTGAAGCCGTCCTCAAATGCTCATTTTTTGCCGGGCAAGTGTCCCAAGACTTTTGACCCTGGCCCCCTGGAAGATGACAAATTCAGGGTTTGTACAGTGAATATTTGTCCTTTTGGATGCGCCACGGTTTTCGGCGACAGCAAGGTCCAAGGCTCGAAAATGGCACTGTCTTTGATGGCCATCTCCAGCTCGAGGTCGTTTCTCCATAAGCAGCGCTGGTAAGGCCCAGGCTAAGGCTCCTACCACGGCCAAGAAACCAGATCATGAAGGTCGGCCTCCGAGATTTCTTCTGACCTTGAGAACCTCTCTCAGTCCAAGGTTGTTTAGACAGCCCTGGGGTCCAAGGTGCTGGGTGGGAAGAGGAGCAGATGCAGCTAGTGGGGAAGTGTGTACTTGCAGGCCAAAGCTCTTCTGACAACATTCCACAGCTCACTCTCCTACCTGAGGACCCTACCACTTTTCACCTCAAGGTAGAGCCATCACTTGGCCTCTAGGCTATTCCGGTGCCCAAAGCCAGTTCTTTGGCTTTCTGGACCTATGTTCAATCAGCATTATTGCTTCCTTCTCTGATTTCGGATAGGCTGCTAGCAAGCTTGCACTGTGTTCCTTTTGTGATGCCATGGTTAGTGATCCCAGGAACTGCTGTCTGGAATTGCCATTCCCTTGTTGTCCTTCCTGGATCCAGCACAGGCCAGTTTTCTTACCTCTGGCAACACCCTGGACCATGCTGACCTGAGGACTTCTCTCTCACACTCTGCGGATTTTGCTCTGTCTTTGTGATCCAGGACAAGTCCATAGTTATTCTGCCAGCCCATCTTTCCCATCATTGGGAGGGAACAGTGGGAGCTGGGGCTCTTAAAGGTGGGTATCAGAAAGCTATATAGTTCATAGGGAGATCATTAACTCTGCCCCCAGGTGCAGGCAGTTTCTTGATTCACTAGTATTTATTTGGCTTGGCTATCAGCATCCCATGGAGTAGTTGAATTTTCAACTCTGTAATTTAGGAAACACTGTGTTAGGTTTGTATTTTTTATGATTTTTAATGTTCTAAAGCACCTACTGCTGTGCCTGGGTACCATAGCTATTGTATTTTATATTACAATATAACATAAAGAACCTTTCTTCCTACTCTTTCCTCCTCCCAAACCATCCCATCCCAACGCTCATTCAAATTCCTAGGAAATTTTTCACTAATAGTTAATACATGAACATTTTTATATTTACAGGGTATACCCCAGAATTATAGTTTCTGAAGCTATTTCTCACTTGAAACTGCAACCCTTTCTTGTGGCCTTCGAGTCTTAATCCTGTATCTCTAACACTTTGGCAGTTCTCTATGCCCATTTACAGTTTTTAGTGCAGTAATTCGCATGATGCTGCATCTGGTTGATATGTGTATCCACCTGGATTTGGTCGAGGCTGATGTTGGGCTTTTTAGTTTGTATTTTACCTGTCTCTGGATGTCTGAATAGACTTGCATGCCCAAAGTTCTTGAAGGCCAGAGAAACAACAGACCCCAGAGATACTTAAACAATGATATTATTTGCAGCCTCATTTGCAAAAGCTATGTGATATAACCAAGGAAAACATCCAGCAATGTGAAGATTGTGTGGGGAACACACGT
>NW_004949160.1:0-12465 GCF_000317375.1 Microtus ochrogaster
GAACCCAATTATGAGTGAGTACATCCCATGTTCATCTTTTTGGGTCTGGGTTACCTCACTCAGGATAGTATTTTCTATTTCCATCCATTTGCATGTCTAAAGAGAAAATATAAAGAACTGCAGTAAGAAAAGCCAGTGCATGATGATTTATATTAATCTGCTGGCTCCACGCACAAGACACAGGCCACAGGGCCGCCACCGCCACCCCAAGGTACAAGCCGTGGCTGAGGAAGGGAGGCTCGCGCCAAGCCGAACTCTCAGCCGGCAGCTGAGTGGGGGAAGGAGAGGTCCTAACACCAAACATTGGGTGCCAACTGAAGGCATACGTCACAAACAATGCCACACCACTTTGGAATTATGATTATTAGGGTGGTATTTATTTAAAGGGGAAAAAAACTTACAGATCACCGTCCCAGCCTTCTGCACAACCAGGAAGGGAGTCTAGTCGCCAGCAGAGCAGGAAGTGAAGAGAGAGAGGAGAGGGAAGTGGCCACTTTTTTAAAGGGAGAGAGACCACGCCCCATGGAGGAGCGGGAGGACCTCCCGTAACAATGTGATCTGCCCCACTGAAAAAAGGTACTGAGCCACATGGCTAACATAGATCAGAAAAATGGGTTAATCAAGATGTGAGAGTTAGCCAGGGAGAGGCTAGAGCTAATGGGCCAGTCAGCTTATAATTTATGGAGACCTATGTGTGATTTTCTTTGTGGCCAAACAGTTGTGGGGCACCGGATGGGACAGAAACCCCAACAAACAAGCAGGCCCCGTCCATGTTACATTTGGTTTTCTGCAGCAGCCAGTTCAATGTGGGTAAATACCCAATAAACCTCTTGAAGATGATCCAGGAATCAAGCAAGAGATTTCCTGATTTCCCTGAGTTACCTTAGACACCTTTAAGATTAGTTGGTTTCTAGCTGCTGCTCTCATCCTGTTCAGGAGGCCCCAGGAATAGGTGTCCAGTGCTCCCTTATGTTGATCAGTGTTGGGATTCCAGTTTGGCAGAGTGGACGGCCATATTCCCTCGGCTCTTCTTTTGGCATCTACCGCAGTCACCCTAGGACCCTTTGTAGCCTTGCTGGCTCCAGTCATTATTCAGTTCTTCTCCTGTGCAGTCAAAAGAGTACCTAGAAACCATCAGCCGAGGTGAGCTGATGGGTAAAGAAAACCGTTTCCAAGAGGCTGATGATAACCTGAGGCTTCTCAGAGAAGGGAGTGCTCTGGGTCTCCAGTTATACAAATCAGTGGTCCAAAAAGGACATAAACTAGAAAAGAAGGCCTGGACCTCTGCTCCCCATCAGCTCCTTACTCTGGCAAGGATGGGTGTCCATTAGGGGTGCTTCTCTAGGAGAGAGAACAGCAGGGGTCAGGCTCAACTGGAGTGGAGCATAAGCTGGTTCTCTCCTGGGGTGTGAGAATAAGGATGGGTGAGGATAGATTCTTGGGACTGTGCGTGCATCATCCCTTCAGACAGTCAGGTTCTAGACTGGCTGGATGTAGGGATTGTAAGGTGAGAGAATCTCTGCTGCTGCCACTGCCTCTTCTTCCTCCTCTTCCTCCTTTTCCTTTTCTTATCCCTCCTCCTCCTTCTCCTCTTCCTGCTCCTTTCAGGACCACCACCGAGTGTCCAGACATTTCGTTGAGTGTTTTACTCTGCCTCCAACTCTGACTTGGTGACTAAAGCAGAGGAGTCTTGTTTAAGGTTTATGACCTTTCTGCCAAGAAGGGGATTGGAAAGGAGGAAGAGAAGCCGTCAATGTAACAGAACTGTCCAGGTAGCCAGAGTTCCTGTGACTATGTGCTAGACTTCCTTGGCACTTTGAGGGTCAAATGGCCCTCATCTGGCCACCCCACATCAAAGGTGGGCCATTCTAATTCACAGAGAGTGAGGACATCTTAGCTCTGCAGTCTGCTTTGCAGAACTCCTTCAAGTGTTACAGCATGCAATTCAATGGCAACTTGGCTGTGCTCAATCTTCTTCCCATTCCTACAAGAAAACTTATAAGCACACCAGAAGCATATCTCATACTCTGAGTCGGGAGATCGGGTCTATGATCACTTCTCATCTCCCGTATGAGTCCCCAAATGTCCAGACATCTAGAAAAACTCACGATCAGTCCTGTTTTAAGCTAGCAATTCTTTTGGTTCTATTTTGAAAATTAGCCCCGGTCCCCCAAGTTCACCAATGTGCTTGCCCCCAACCAGGGCTGCTCACTCCAGGGGCTACTGAGTTGTGTTATTTGACCCCATCTAGGACCTGACCTCCCTAACTAGTGATTCTTTAATTTGTGCAGCCATGGTCTCAGGCTTCCTGGGGCCTCCACATCCACCCCAGACTTGACCCCCACTAGAACCTATCCTGGACCCCAGGCCCTGAATCTGTGTTCTCCTACGATCTTGCTGGGATCTCCAGATGTTGTGGAGTATGAGACTACTGGGGAAAGACCACCTGACTCAATTCAGGTTGTAATTAGCCAAATGTATTAAAACTGCTAGCAGACTTGCAGTCTCTAACCCAAATCAGAGACATGCCACCGAGAGGCAGATGAAGAAGGGCTTTTAAAGGCAAAAACCACAAGAGCTGCTTGTGGACAAGCAGCTTGGCCAAGATTAAGTGATCAAGATGACCTTTAAACAGTCCTTGAATGTCTGCCTAAGCAGGTTACAGAAGCCAAAATTTAGCAGTTAGTCATATCATAACACGCAGACGGAGGTCAAGGAGTCAAGGTTACAGGAAACTAAACTTCCAGGAGCTTGCGTCGGCGACAGAATGGCTATTAGGTACCAGATGGATGCCTAACACGAAATGGAGTTTCTTTAGCTATCACATTGAAAACGGAAAGGAGGGCAGTTGGTCCCATGGTGGGGTACGCTAGCCAGAAGGGGAACCTTCAGAACGTGGGGACTGCTGGTAAGAGCAAGGAACCTCAAGCTGAGGTCTTTGGGACCCTGGGAGGATCCCCAAAGATGTCATGACACTGTACACAAGCCTATAACCTGGTGTGATGACACACACTTTTTGTCCCAGCACTCGAAAGGCCAAGCAGGACCACATAGAAAGTCTGTGTCAAAAAAAAAATCAGAAAGCAATAACAAGCCTGCACTCTCTGCTCTCCTCACTCCCCGGCACCATGCTGACTGCCCATGTAAGAAGGCAATGTCTCTCCTGGGAACTCTCAATGGAGGCCAGCTCACATCTCTTGCACTCCCTCTGCTGCCCCCTGCTGGTGATCCCTTGTTTTCAGGCCTTAGTCTCCAGGTTATATTCCAGTTTGGATCTGGAAACCCAGCCTCTGTGAAGAATAAGGACCTCAACAAGGTTCCCCTGGGAACAGAGCTAAAGAATAGAAGGCTGACTACCAAGGAATTGCAGGAAGGGACTTTGTTCAAACCTTATCATATTTAATTCAAACAAAAGCCCCTATTCTTTCTACCCTCTAACTGAATGTACCCCAAGCTGCATGTTCTTTGGGTCACAGTGGCCCTGGGAATGGAAACAGGCACTCCAAGGAAGCTTTGAGCCAAGAGACGTTTAGAGTAGAAGAGGACTTTGTGTGCACAGGCTTAGCAAGAGAGGGAACCCCATGTAGAGGAGAGGTGGGAGACCCAGGCTGCTGTGGTGGGGGAGTACTGGGCCTGTGATGGCCTGGGGGCAGGAGGAAGGGGAGCTGAACCAAGCATCTCAAATGAAGGCAGAGGACCTGCCAGCCCGGGCCTGCACTGAGTTATCTCACTAAGAGAAATGGGGATTCCGACCTCAAAGAATGTGGATGAGAAGGTGATGGAACCTGGTGGGGACAGGGTGACTAAGAACAGCTATTCCCACGGAAAACAGCCAGAGGCCCCTGCCAGTGCTCCTCAACAGACAACTAGAGAGAGCCTCGTAGAAATATGGGAAGAATTGCTTAGTATCCTGAAGCAAATTGTCCCCTCTCCCAAAACAGGATCTTGCATGGCAGGCTGACCTCAAATGTAACTATGTAGTTGAGGGTGACCTTGAACTTCAGACCCTCCTTCTTCCACCTCCTCGCTGCTGGGATCACAGGGGTCCTGCTGGTCAGACTCGGGGTCACCGGTGCCAGAGGACTTTATCCCCTGAGCCACACCTCCAGCATTGTGACGTATGTTTTTATATTTTTCATCTTTTTTATAATTTAAATTTACAGGACTATAAAGAGATGGCTCAGCAGTTAAGGGCACTTACTACTCTATCAGAAGGGCAGAGTTTGGATGTCAGCACCCATATCAGGTTGTTCATAAACAGCTGTAACTCCAGCTACACGGGATTCGACATCCTCTTCTGAACTCTGGGATCACCCACACACACGTGTGAAAAAAATGTCTTTCAATGTATTTGCAATGGATACAAGAAAACATGAAATAGTTGCACATTTTGATAGTACCAGGTGCTGTTCTAATGCATGTATAAATTATAAAGTGTTGAAGCTGAGCTAAACACGCCTGTCTCCTCCAGCACTGGTCACATGCGAATGTAGCTTTCATGTGGCCATCCAAGGCTTCTTAGAAGGGTCAGGTAAACACAGACAAAATGATCTGCAGGTGAGAGGTGCACCTGCCTCACCTGGGCAGTGGGGACTTCTACATGCTCTGCATGGTTTTGCCCATTAAACCCAACCCCCTCGAAGTCCCTCCAGGGCAGAGAGTTCCAGGCAACCCAGATGGACCGCAGGATGTGTTTGGGACAATATTCAAGCAAGAAACGCTAAGGCACAGAGCAGTCTTGGAGTATCAGGGAGAGCGACATCGCTTCAATCTGGGTCACTGTTGCAACACAAATGCTGAGCTCGGGGCCAGGCCCGTCATGGGATTGTCTAGATGTGGGGCCGCTTGCAGACGAAAAGGAGCTTACTATCACAGGAAGCATCATTCCAGGCTTGCGGGAAGGGCACCCTGATATTGGCACAGTGTTCATTGTTTCCTGTATTGTTGGGTTCACCCGGAATCCAGAACCTACCAAGGGAGAAAACAAAGACACTTTATGCCCCTGTCAGGATGCTTGCCTAGCAGGCAGGAAGCCCTGCATCAGAGCCATGGCACCACCGCCTTTATCCCAGCACTCAGGAGGATGAGGCAGGAGGACCAGAAGTTCAAGGTCAACCTAGGCTCTATAGCAAGTCCTTAGCCAACCCGGGATACATGAGATGCTGTCTTTAAAATTAGCTATTTTAGAGGCTAGAAAGATAGCTCTGTGGGTTAGGACACCTGCAACCAAACCTGATGGCCTGAGTCCAATCCCCAGGACCCATATGGCAGGAAAGAACAGACTCAGACAAGTCGTCCTCTGACCTCTACACATGTGTGCCCCAGGTTCTCATATATCCATCATGTACACACACAAGAAAATAAATAAATAAATAAATAATTTTGATGAGTTGATCCCAAAATTGAGTTTCAATTCAATGTTGATCAGTTCTCGTCCCTGGTGACAACCTAAGAAGATGAGTAGACCTTGAACTCTAAGCCTCTTGCTGTGCCCCCACCCCGCTTCTCTCAAGGCTCTCACAATCCCTTACTGCACAGGCCTGGACTTAGGTCAGACCCTCACCCCAGCGGGCCAGAAGGTCTTGCTGCCCAGCTGCATGGGACATTCAGGTTCCTAACTGGCCCCAGGTACCACCCGATGAGCAGCAGCAGCGTTTAACTGGGTGTCCCCTCCGGGGCTGCCACTGTGTTCACGGGAACTCAGCCCCCGGCAAGCCAGGCTGGGAAGGAGAGCACAGCCAACCACTCACCTCTTGCTTTGCTCCATGTTGAACGGCGTCTCATCCACCCAGTACCAATCCCCGTTAGTCCCTGCCTTGGTGAGACCAATCCAGAATGGAAGCCCATCTGCCGTCTTGTAGAGAAACTCCTGTGGGGAGCACAGAGGAAGTGAGGAGGCCCAGCCACTGCCACACTTTTCGGTACCTATCTGTTGGCTACTCTTCACCTGTGCACAGCAGCGGCCCCTGAACTTGACAATGATGCCCCGTGAGACTTGCAGGCTCACAGGTACAGCATCCTCCCTCAGTGCCTCCATGCCCAGGCCTGGAGCCCAGAGCCCACATCCACGTCCTAGCTGCCCATTGCTTATCAGCTAACAAACTTGGAGCTTGTGCTTTTTAGTGAGGTGCTGGAGAACAGGGGGACTCAGCCTGCCGGGTGTGGCAGCGGAGGCCTGTAATCCCAGCACTTTAGAGTCTGTGGCAGAAGATTGAGAATTCAAGGCCATCCTGAGTTACATACTGAGATCCTGTCTTAAAAACAAATGAATAACAGAACGGAAGGAAAGAAGGATTGGGAAGATGGAAAATCAGCTAAACTGCAGACAAGGGACATCAAGGGGATGGCCTGAGAGGAAATACCTAAATTACAGGAGACCGAAACTGCTGGTGTTGTGCCTCCCTCCCTCCTTTACCCTCCAGGGCAGGCACGATTTCATCCATTCACTAAGGTGAGGCCTAGGAAAGAAAGCCATCTCCCCAAGGCTCAGGGACAAGGTTGATGACAGACAGTGACATCGGCTAGTACAGACCTGGGCCCTCATCTGCTTCCCTTCACCACCTCCCAGATCAATGAGCCCAGTATACACTCGGCCACCAGGAAGGAGGCTTCCTGGGTTCCAGGGTATCATTAATGGTGTTCACAAATATTTCTATCTTCTAGCATGTGGAAAGAGCGCCCCCTTGCTGTCCTCCTTGACGCTAGCAGGATTGTGTGACTGGCTCTTGCTGGGGACATGGAAGTAGAAATGACATGTTAATTGAGGGCAGGAGCTTTAACAGCCAGTGGAGCTGGCCGTGTCTCCTTGCTGCTTCAGAAACTGTGGATGTGCCGGGCGATGGTGGCGCACGCCTTTAATCCCAAGCACTCGGGAGGCAGAGGCAGGCGGATCTCTGTGAGTTCGAGACCAGCCTGGTCTACAGAGCTAGTTCCAGGACAGGCTCCAAAGCCACAAAGAAACCCTGTCTCGAAAAACCAAAAAAAAAAAAAAAAAAAAAAACTGTGGATGTATGTTGAAATAAAGCCTCTTGGTTTAAGACCTTGTTACCCACAATGAACAGAACCTCTGCTGTCCCCTGCGAGATGTGTCATATTCATGAGAAATAAACCTTTGGATTGGGGAAGCTAGATGACCCAGTGGGTAGGAGCACTTGCTACACAAGCATGAGTTTCTGAGTTCAAATCCCGGGCGCCCATATAACCCCAGCCCTGTGGAAGGCAGAGGCAGAGGATTGTTGGGATTTATTTGGTAGCTACCAGTCAGTGTTCAGGGAATGAGACAGTGATAGAACAGGACATTTGATGTCCTCCACACATGCATGGATGCATGCTCCTGGACATACACACATTCATATACACCCAACACAGAGAGGAGAGAGAGAAAGCGCGCAAGAGAGAGAGAGAGAGAGAGCGCACAAGAGAGAGAGATATGCATACATGCACACAAAAAAATAAGCTTTCATTGTTAGCTCATGGACAGTAGAGGAATTTTGTTACTGCAGCAAACTCCTGCCCAGTCTTTCTGGCATGCTGTTCACAGAGCCAGTGATGACTGTACTCACTTGTTCTGATTCTGAGGTCACTGAGGTCAGATGAGCCTCTTTAGAAATGCAGAACTGCTCCGCACTGTACCAGGTCTTTGGGGTGTGTGAAAAGTAATAGAAGTTCCCCCTGAAGTACTTCCATCCTCGGGACACCATCTCCAGAATGTCACCTGGAAAACAGGGCCTGAGGTAACCGCGATGCTCCTGGTTCCACTGCATCCTGACTGGGGAGGTTTGTTCAGTGAGATCCTGGGGACAGCAGTGAATGGATCCAGATCTAAGAGTCCTTGGGTTCCTGGAGTTGGGGATTGGGGACACCTAAAAGATTCTGTTGGAACCCTAAAGGTATGAGATTTGTGGACAGACCACCTGAAGCCAGAAAAGGTACAATGGCAGGGAGGGGAGAATATTAGAGGAACACAGAGGTCCTAGGACCTGGCTCACAGTAATAAACTTCATGGGAAAGGGCAAGATACAGGCCATGTGTAACATATATTAATAAAATGTTACCATGTGAGCTCAACGAGAAGCTGGCCCTGGAGAGGATATGCTCACTCCTCCCGATTTCAAACCCAAGTATGATTGTCTCAAAGTGCCATCTAAGGAGAGAAAGTTCAACTTGGAACTCCAGATGACTGCTTCAACTTCCTGAGTCCGTTTCTGTTGGTTGTTGTAGCTCTGGATTGGATGGTGTCACCTTCCAGCTGCTATTTGTTCCTTTTCTTGAAAGCCTTATCCTCAAGGACCCTCTGCTCCTTGGAGACCCTCTGCACCAAGGGACTCTCTGCTCCTTGGGGACCCTCTACTTCTCGGGGACCCTCTGTTCCCAGGGACCCACTGCTCCTCAGGGACCCTCTACTTCTCGGGAACCACCTGCTCCTTGGGGACCCTCTGCTACCCCAGGACCCTTTGCTCCTTGGGGACCCTCTGTTCCCAGAGACCCTCTGCTCCTTAGGGACCCTCTGTTCCTTGGAGACCCTCTGCTACTCCAGGACCCTCTGCTCCTCAGGGACCCTCTTGCTACTCCAGGACCCTCTGCTCCTCAGGGACTCTCTAACAGAAACTTCAGCAGATGGCTTCATCAAAGCTTCCCCAGGTGATTTCTGCTGGATGTTTTGAGTGTCCAATTTTATGCTTTGCTATATCAATCTATTACTTATGTATCAGTCTATCTACCTATCAATCATCGATCCATATATCATTTGTCATTCATTCTTTTATTTTTAGTTCATTATATACTTTTAAACTCACTCGCTCGAGGCTAGAGAGATGGCTCAGAGGTTAAGAGCATTGCCTGCTCTTCCAAAGGTCCTGAGTTCAATTCCCAGCAACAACATGGTGGCTCACAACATCTATAATGAGGTCTGGTGTCCTCTTCTGGCCTTCAGGCATACACACAGGCAGAATATTGCATATATAATAAATAAATAAATATTTTTAAAAAATAAACTCACTCACTCAAAACCCAAAATACGTGTATTTTCCAGACCATACAGAACTCTAGGATACCCCCTAATGCTTCTATGCTCTGCACCTTAGTGTAGAGACCCAAGTTAGGCCTGGTGTTTTCTCTCCTCACTGCCCCAAGTCCTCTCAGACCAATAGACTTTCTGTGGTGGCTGGAAAGAAAATGCCCCCAAAGGGAGTGGCACTATTAGCAGGAAGGATGCCACTGTGAAGACAGGCTTTGAGGTCCCTTTTCCTCAAGCTTCTCTGAGTGTGACAGTCAAGTGACTTCCTGCTGCCTGCCTATCAAGATGTAGGTATCTAAGCTGCTCCATCATGTCTGCCTACATGCTGCCATGGTCCCCATCATGATGGCAATGGACTGGACCTCTAAAACCGTAAGTGAGACACCCTCAGTTAAATGTTTTCTTTATAGGAGTTGCCACGGACAGCCTTAGTAAACCCTAACAAAGACACCTTCCTTGTTAATTTTCCAGTCCACCCACTTCCCTTTCCCCTGCCCACCTACAAACCGGCCTGCTGCCTGTTTGAGACAGGTAGGGTTTTGTGGCCACCGTTCAGCCTGCAGGATGATCTTCTCATTTACTTACTCTGTTGTTGGAGCAGCTTGTTGATGTTCTCCAAGCTGTTCTGCAGTCCTCGGACCTTTGCATTCAAGGCACTGGCTTTATCCAGATCTCTTTGCAGCTCTGGGATCTTGGCATTGAGGTTGCCGACCTCCTCCCAGCTTCTTGTTAACATAGTGATGTGGGCACTGACTACTTCCATGCTGTTCCTCAAAGTCAGGATCTGCGAACGCACCCGGGTGAGGCTGGTGTTCAGCATTTGCATCTGAACTTCAGCGTCCTCCACACGGCTTCTGTCCTTCTCGAGATCAGAACGCAGGGTGCTGATGTTGTCCACACGACCTCTTAACATCTGGGCATCGCTCTTCACTTGCAGTATTTTGTCCATCATCCTGGGGTCTGGATTTGAGAAAGTCAGGAAGTCAGTTGAGGGGTTTTAGCCACAGAGATAAGGTGCTGTCCCAAGGAAGGGAAAACTGCAGGACCAAGCCCCTGAAATGTCTTACTTAGTATGGTCAGAGTGAACTCAGTAAAGGGGCACCCTTAGTAAACCCATCATCACTCCATCACTGAGACCCCTCTGAGCCTATGAGTTAGTCCCCAGCCATCTCCTGCTAAAGACACAGCCACCAGCTAGGGCAGCACACCCCTCCCTTGTCTGCTCACAAGCTGCTCTATGGCCTTGGGCAGGGCAATATCCATGCAGACTCCAGGACACATGGGAAGGGCATTAAAGCTATTTCTGCCCTTCCCTGGCCCCATCTTCCATACTTTACTAAGATCACAGGCATGTGAACAAAAACTAACCAATAACTATCAAAAAAATCCCGTGGGACTGAAAACAGCTCCACAGGAAGCTGTTTCTTGCAGAAAACCTGGGTTTACTCCCCAGAACAATGTGGCAGGCTCATAAGCATCCATAACCTCAGTTCCAGGGGGACCCAATGCCCTCTTCTATCTTTGGCCACCAGGGCTTGTGGTGTACAAACAAGCAAGCAAAATATTCTAGGGCATGCAGTAAACATGCATGCAAGCAAAACACTTGCATACATAAAACAAAATAAAGTAAAATGTGAGATTTTTCCAAAAAGAGTCCTATAAAAAAGGCATTGCTAGAAGCCAGGAACAGCCAGGCACGGTATCATACAACTTTAATTTCAGTAGAGACAGGCAGATCTCAGTGAAGTTCAGCAGGCCTGATCTACTGAGTTCCAAGAAAGCCAGGGCAACAAGAAACAGAGGTGGGGAAGAAGAGAAGAGGAGAGGAGGGGAGGAGAAAAAAGGAGAGGAGAGGAGAATCAAAACCAGGAGTCCAGGATAAGTTCAAGGTCCATGTTAGGGACCTGGAAGGGTGTGGCCAAGAATCTGAGACCACACATGCAGGCCATGAAAAGAGAATATTCCCTCCCTATACTTTCTAGAGATGTGTCAGAAGGGAGAAGGGTGTGACCACAGTAGAAACTAGAAGAGGAATAAGAAGGCTCCAGGTATGGACATACAAGAGAGTGAGGAGATCATCGGGGAGATTTGCTGGCTTGGCCAAGTTCTCTGTCTGCTCAGTGGAGAATTGGTCCCTAGTAGGGTCAGGAGACATCACTCTCACTGTTGGAGCTATCCATAAGGTTTTGAATCCAAGGGTCTCAGAGCTGTGAGTGACAGGGTGCTAAGGGAGGCCAAGACAGACATAAAAAGATGGGTGACTCTTTGCTCAAGCCTGAAGAGTATGAGAACAGACATTTCCTAATGCCAGTCAAAAACCCAAGAACTCGGGGATAGGAGGAGCAGCAGGCCAGCTTCCAGAAACATCAGGAAACTTCCAGAAAACATTGAAAACACCAAGAAAAATAGCAAAAAAAAAAAAAAAGGTTTGGGTCTCCAGGGACCAGGTGACTTACAGAAGACAGCTTGAAGCACAATCATGGCCACCAGCACCAGTGACAAACAGATGAAGGCCACACGGAGGCTGAGAGTCTTCCTTAGGACTTGAGACAGATCTGACTTGGGAGAAGGCTCTGGAAGGAGACACAGAGGGCTGTTAAGGATCACTGAAGAGTGGTGATTGGCATAAGCACCAACTGGGCATGCAGCAGTCGCTGGCACTTGCCTTGAGGCCAGAGAGAGATGTTCTGCTTGTCCACTGTGAAGTGTGCATCGGGGGTCTCCTTCTCCTTCATCTCCACCTCTAGTGCAGGAGCTTCTGGGTGCCTTCTCCCCAAGGGCATTTTATCCAGAAGAAAAAGGGAAATGAGTCAGAGAGCAGGTTACTATGTCATGCCCAAGTTCCCTGTTCTTGACTTAGACACTGCCTGGCTGAGGCCACAGCTTCATTCCCTCCTCAAAAATCTGGGCTTTTGTGGGGCAGAAGGTGGCACATGACTCCTTCCCAGGAACACAGACTTTTTAATCATCTATTCCGAAGGCTCTTATATTTCTCTTGTAAAAAGTTTCTTATCTCTAATATGTATATATTCCACACTTTCTTCATCCGTTCTTCCATGGAAGGGCATCTAGGTTGTTTCCAGGTTCTGGCTATTACAAATAATGCTGCTATGAACATAGTTGAACAAATACTTTTGTAGTATGATAGGGTATTTCTTGGGTATGTTCCCAAGAGTGGTATTGCTGGGTCCTGGGGTAGGTTGATCCCAAATTTCCTGAGAAACCGCCACACTGCTTTCCATAGTAGTTGCACAAGTTTGCATTCCCACCAGCAATGGATGAGGGTACCCCTTCCTCCACAGCCTCTCCAGCAAAGGCTGTCACTGGTGTTTTTGAGTACTACTCAGCGGTAAAAAAAACAATGACTTCTTGAATTTTGCATGCAAATGGATGGAAATAGAAAACACTATCCTGAGTGAGGTAACCCAGACCCAAAAAGATGAACATGG
>NW_004949160.1:12586-23502 GCF_000317375.1 Microtus ochrogaster
GATTGCTGGGCAAAAATTTGGGAACTGGGGGGTGGGGTGGGATGGGGAAAAGGGGAGATGGGGAGAGACAAGTGAGACGGGGAGGATGGGGAGAGCTTGGGGAAATGGGATGGTTGGGATATATGGAAGGATGGATATGGGAGCAGGGAAGTATATATTTTAATTAAGGGAGCCATTTTAGGGGTGGCAAGAGCCTTGACTCTAGAGGGGTTCCCAGGGGTCCAGAGAGATGTACCCAACTAGGTCCTTGGGCAGCTGAGGAGAGAGAGCCTGAAATGGCCCAATCCTATAGCCATACATACAAATGAATATCTTGCATATCACCATAGAACCTTCATCTGGCGATAAATGGAGATAGAGACAGAGACCCACATTGGAGCAATGGACTAAGCTCCCAAGGTCCAATGAGGAACAGAAAGAGGGAGAACATGAGCAAGGAAGTCAAGACCGCGAGGGGGCACCCACCCACAGAGACAGTGGGGCTGATCTATTAGGAGATCACCAAGGCCAGCTGGACTGGGACTGAAAATGCATGGGATAAAACCAGACTCGCTGAACATGGCGGACAATGAGGACTGCTGAGAGGCCAAGGACAATGGCACTGGGTTTTGATCCTACTGCATGTACTGGCTTTGTGGGAGCCTAGCCTGTTTGGATGCTCACCCTCCTAGACCTGGATTGAGGGGGAAGAACCTTGGACTGCCCACAGGGCAGGGAACCCTGACTGCTCTTTAGACTGGAGAGGGAGGGGGAGGGGAGCGGGACATAGGGAGTGGGGGGACGGGGAAGGAAAAGGGAGGCGGGGAGGAGGCGGAAATTTTTAATAAAAAAATTTTAATAAAAAAAGTTTCTCATCTATCATCCATCCAACATCGATTCACCCACCCTACAAACACACACTGAGAGACTTCTCAGAGCCCATCCTAGGATCCCAGAGATGAACTATTAAGTTTTATAACTCAGGCAGCTTGCAACCTGACCAAAAAAAAAAAAAATAGCCTGAACTAGTAAATTAGAATCCGAGGTGGGGAACATGGCAGAGGATGGATATGCGCTGTCAAAGAACATACAGGGAGCAGAGTGACAGGGGTGCTGATTGAGGGATGGGCACACTCAGTGTCTGGGAATCAAGACTAATAGGATGCTAGGGAACTGTGGATAGCTCTGGTCCTACGCGCATGTGATGCATATGGCAGGGGGTGAGCGTGGGTCTAAAGAAGCATCTAGTCAGATGATAAGGGTCCTTTTGCATCATCTTAAGGAGTTTTACCTCCTTCCTGTGGGTTCAGAAAGGGGACTTCAGGCAAGAAAGTGGTTAGAAAAAGCACTCTGAGGGGGTAGGGAGATAAGTGCTTGCCACATCTAAGCATGAGTTCATATCTCCAGCACCCATGTAAAATCCAGGTACAACAGTAGGCACCTATATCCCTAGGCTAAGGAGGCAGAGACAGGAGGATCCATGGAGATCCCTGGCTAACCAGGCTGGTAATGAGAGAACTCTAAGTTCACTAAGAGACCATGTTTCAAAAATAAGGTGGAAATTGGTAGACAAAGTCACTGGACACTGACCTCTGGCCCCTAAAAGCATGCACACACACATGACATATGTATACATATGTAAACACATGCACATATGTGTGTGTGTGTGTGTGTGTGTGTGTGTGTGTGTGTTGTGTGTGTACAAAAAGATCCCTCTGACCATGGTTAGGAGCATAAACTTGGGTACAGGAGTCTGGAAGCAGAGAGACTGATTAGGAGACCACTGCAATAAAACATTCTCATATGCAATTATGAAATTTTATAAAATGCAACATAGAGATTCACATTGTTAAGTGTGAGGCTTGGGCTCTCCTCCGTGCTTCTTGAAGCTTGGGTATCTCACATAAGGTAGGATGGCTCAGCAGCAGTTGACTCAGACTGCTCTTATCTCTCTCCTCTCTACTCCCCTGGAATCATGAACAGAGTTCCCTACGGAGGAGAGGCTTAGAGTACAGAGGAGCTGATTTGGCTTCAGTGGGAGTAACTTTTCTCCTGAGAAGCTCCTCATTCTTTGAAGAAGCCTGCAAAATCTAAAACCATGGTACATAGTGGACTCTAGACAAATGTTTCTCTGAAGGTGGGAAAGAGAGAAGGTTAAGAGGAAAGAAAAAAAGAACAAGAAGAAAATTAAGGAGTTGGCACAGATAATTGGATGGATGGATGGATGGATGGATGGATGGATGGATGGGTGGATGGGTGGATGGGTGGATGGTGGATGGATGGTGGATGGATAGATGGATGGTGGATGGATAGATGGATGACAGATGGATGGATGAGTGGATGGATGGGTGAAAGATAAGCAGCTGAATAAATGAGTAGGAGAGAAGCAGATGGTTTTATGAATGGAAAAGTAAATAGATTAATGGTTGGACAGATAATCAGCAAATGGATGGACAATGTGTGAAAAGATGAATGGAAATCAATGGATAGATAAATTGTAAAACAATGAATGAATAGGTGGATAGACGATCAGAGAGTGGGTGGATGTGGATGGAGCAGCAATAGAGAATAGGTGAAAAGAAAATAAGTGGATGAATGAATTGATGATAAATAAATGGGTGATTTGATAATTGGTCAGAACTCTCCACTGTTGATAGCCAGGAGTCTGTTTTCTAGAAGTTTCTACTTCTCACCACTGAATCCAGTTCTCATTTGTAAGGGAAAGACTCAAAGAGATCTGGCTAATACCTTACTGAGAATCTAATATAAGCTCTAGTTACCGGGTTGGAATGCACAAGGCTGGAATTCTGCCCTAGCCTCCCTGAGTATTGAGGCTCAGTAACAGTGTAATATCAAAATCCAGGGTGGCAGGCTAATCAGCAGGTCAAGGAAATTACTGTCTACTGTTACAGAGGATTCCCTAATTGGAAGCAGCCAGCCTTCTTGCTCAGCATAGCCCCATCTAGCATCCCTTGGTACCCATAGCTTTTGCTACCTTCGCTGGCTGTAGATGGAAGTTTCTGTCCTACCCAGTCCCACAGTCATTAAGTCCCAAAGAAACACATGGGGGCTTATTAATTATAAACTGTTTGGCCTATTATCTCAGGCTTATTATTAACTAGTTCTTACAAATTGAATTAATCCACAATTCTTGTCTTGTGGCTTGGTACCTTTTCTCAGTAAGGCATTTTCATCTTGCATCCTCTGTATCTGACTTGTGACTGTGTCTCTGTCTTTCCTCTTCCCAGAATCTTCTTGGTTTTGTTGTCTCACCTATACTTCCTGCCTGGCTACTGGCCAATCAGTATTTTATTAAACCAATAAGAGTGATGAATCTTTACAGGGTACAAGGGTATCCCATGACATTTTTCCTTTTTTTCTTTTCAAAACAAGACCTTGAATTTAATCTTATTTGCTTAACTTTTTTCCTGACCGTTATTCATAACAACTTGTAACCAAACAAGTCTTGTAAACAAACACAAACATCCATAATCCATTTTTGGGAATGTGGGTGTAGTTTTCTAGGCTTCTTCCTACTGATTGGGGACACTGATAATCCTATGGGGACCCAAAGAAAATTTAGGATTCTGGTCAAGTTCTTACTGGAGTATTCAGTGAAGCTGGATCATCTCAGCCAGCAGTCTTGAAGCTGCTCTGGATGCAGAACTCAAAGAAAAATGCAACAGAGGTGCTCTGAAACATTGGATCATCTGGGCCATCCACTCCTATCGAAGATTTCTCAGGGGGTCTTCTTTGATCAAACCTGATTTTTCTTAACCCAGAATGAATCCATAGCTTCTCATTTCCTATGGAAACAAAAGCAAAACCTCTTCTCCAAAGTAACATATCTTTTGACTTAAATTTTGAAGTCAAGGCATTTTCAAAATATATAGGTTGGATTAATCCAGCATCAATTATATTCAAATGTCTTTTAACAGCTGTTGCTCCTTCCTCAACAGCCAAACAATTCAAAGACAACACAATAACATACAGTATTCAGATTCTCTGTGTATTTTCCATCTTTACATGTCTTTTTTCTTTTTTAAAAAAATATTTATTTATTTATTATGTATACAATATTCTGTCTGTGTGTATGCCTGATGGCCAGAAGAGGGCACCAGACCCCATTACAGATGATTGTGAGCCACCATGTGGTTGCTGGGAATTGAACTCAGGACTTTTGGAAGAGCAGGCAATACTCTTAACCTCTGAGCCATCTCTCCAGCCCCCATGTCTTTTTTCTTATTCTATTTCTTTTATTTTTATTTTTTAATGTTTGGCTTTTTGAGGCAGGGTTTCTCTGTATATCTATGGCTGTCCTGGAACTCACTCTGTAGACCAGGCTGTCCTCGAACACAGAGTTCCACCCGCCTCTGCCTCCTGAGTGCTGGGATTAAAGGCGTGCACCACTACACCTGGCAACTCTATTTCTAATTTTTAAATGACTTTTTCCATCCTTTTTCCTTTCTCTACCAAGCCTATGTATATTTTTAAACACGCTGTAAACTGTTTAGAGGCTTTTCCTTTCCATCTGAATCTGTCTTTCTGAAAAGACAAAAGGGGACATAGATATGATAGGATAAGAGGTTAGATTATTGAATCTACTCTGAAAAGAAAAAAGGGAGGATATAGATAGAAGATAAAAAAGTAGATTATTAAATCTACTTTTAGAAAGCAACTACTAGTTTTAAATGTTTTACATTTGATTGGTCTTTGATATATTGTATACAAATTTTGTATATTGATACAAATTTGAGACAAATTTTATTAGAATATACTGTACATACATTTCTATTATACGACTCATTTCACAACATAATACAAATTTCTAGACTTTGAAAGTTATTATTACTACCTGTTTAGGATAATAAAAAATGCAAGTTAGTAATTAGTCATCATTTATAATCAAACTTGTAGCACATTAGGTATGTTTTCAAGGTCAAACAAAGATACATCATAGATAGACAGGTCCTCTTCAAAAACCTCAGAGATCTACAGAATATTACATTTAAGGTGTTTTAATAACATAGGCTCTTCTAAGACAATGAGGCATGGCTGCTCCTGGCAGCCATTCTACTTCAGAGAAGATAATGGGTATCAAAGAAACTCCACATGGAGTTTACTTTCTTTGTGGCAAACGTAAGCCACTGGGCAAGAGCTGGCTGACTGAGCTTATCCTAGAGCTGAGTCTCTGGGTGGGAAACCCAGATAGGACGCTAAGATTGACCTCCCAGCTCTAGAAAGGAAGCTAGGAAGCAAAGATGGAGCTCCGCCAGGCCTGTCTCTGGTCCTCCTGCATCCACTGGCTGCAACCGCCAGCATCCCATCTGCTCAGCCATTAGTGGGAGCATCGCCCTAAGCCAACTGAATTGAAGCCAGGCTGCTCTGAACTTTCAAGAACGGACCTGCCTCTTCCTGCTGCTTACCTTGGTTCCAGCCAAGTGTATAAGGATGAGAATGTCCTTTCTGATCCTCCTTGCCTGGTACCTGTGATGGTTAATTTTAATTGCCAACTTGGTTGGATTAACAACCGCCTAAGGCAGTTGTGAGGCACTCTTTTGGGTGGGTCTGTGAAGGAGCTTCCAGAGAGGACTCACTAAGGAGGGAAGACCCTCTCTGAATGTAGGTGATACCATCCCACTGATGAGGGAACAGACTTGCAGTAGAAGGGAAAAGGAGAAAGTCAACAGAACTGGCTTTCCCTTTTCTCTGCTTCCTGATGCAAGATGTGAGCAAGCGGTCCTCTGCTACCAGACAGGAGCCAGCACCTTCTGATACGTCTGGGTAGACTGTACCGCTGGGCTGAGGGCCATGAAAAGCCCTTTCTCCCTTGAGTTGCTTCTTGTCAGCAGTGAGAAAAGAAACCAACAACCCGGTGCCCTGTATAAGTCAAACTACTCCGGTCCTCTGCTCCCAACCCTACATCAACAACCTGGACCTGGGGCCAGGAGGTGGAAGACAGTACCAGACTCTGACAGAAAGGCCCAGGTATCCCAGGGCATTTGAAGGAAAAAAAAAAAAAAGCTGCCACACAACATGTGGGACATCTGGTCCTTTTCTCCTCTAGCAAGACGTTGATTTTTCAACATAGAAATGGATGAGAAAGCTGTGTGTATACACAATACAATTCTTTTCAGCCATGAAGAAGCACAAAATTAAGGCTAGAGAGATGGTTCAGTAGTTGAGTTCCTGGCACCCCTATTAGGTGGCTCCAACCACCTGTAAGTCAGGATCCAAGGGATCCAATACCTTCTTCTGACCTCAGAGGACACCTGTGCACACACAGAGAGCCCAACACAGAGTGACATATGAATAAAAATTAAATATTTTTTAAAAAAATAAAATTGTTTTATTTGCAGGAAAATGGATATAACTAGAGAAAGCAACATATTAAGTGAATTAGGTTAGTTGCAGAAAAACAAATGTATGTCTTCCTCCATGTGTGGATCCTAGGTTTTATATAGCTATATAAAATCACATAGTGTTGGGCGGTGATGGCGCACGCCTTTAATACCAGCACTCTGGAGGCAGAGGCAGGCGGATCTCTGGGAGTTCGAGGCCAGCCTGGTATACAAGAGCTAGTTCAAGATAGGCACCAAAAACTACAGAGAAACCCTGTCTTGAAACTCAAAAAAAAATAAATCACATAGGTACACAAATGCATACCTAAATACATATGGTTTGACAGTAGAAGTAGGAGAACAAAGGGTGACCCTCAGTGCAGAAATAAGGGTCCTCGGTGCTGAGATGCTGAGTGGGAGGACCAGGGATTGAGGAATAAAGAGGACAAAAGCAATAGCAAGGACCAGGAGGTCTTGTGTAAGTTGGCGTATGCCAAGCAAGGTTATTTAAAAATACAGCATCTTATATACTACTTGCAGGGGTAAATGGTCAAAATCAACAGAGAGCTAAGTCAGACAATGTTGGCAAAGAGAACACAGGATACCTCCAACACAGCTGTCCTAGGGCTGATGACCAGAGCCCAGGGGGAAAGGTTAAGTCTCCAGAAACGGCCACCTTGACTTGTGTGAGGTGCTCTGGGCCTTGCTAAGTCCACTCCTGGACAAGGACACAGAATTTACATTCCCTTTGTTCTTTCATCAAGGCCTCCAAGAAGCTTGAGTCAGTTGGTCTGGCTCCCAACAAAGGGGATGAGTGGACATGGGAAGAACAAGAAAAGAGGAGGTGGGAAGGTCAAGGAGAAAATGCCCAACATATGATATACGCAAAAGCTTAAGTAACTTGATTTCTTTTTCAATTTATTTATTTTTATTTTATGTGCATTGGTGCTTTGCCTGAATGTATGTCTGTGTGAGGGCGTCAGATCCTCGGAGTCAGAGACAGTTGCTAGCTGCCATGTGGATGCTTAGAATTGAACCCTGGCCTTCGGGAAGAGCAGTCAGTGCTCTTAACTCCTGAACCGTCTCTCTAACCATGTAATTTAATTTCTTTTTTTAAAAATATTTATTTATTATGTATACAATATTCTGTGTGTATGCCTGCTGGCCAGAAGAGGGCACCAGACCGCATTACAGATGGTTGTGAGCCACTATGTGGTTGCTGGGAATTGAACTCAGGGCCTTTGGAAGAGCAGGCAATGCTCTTAACCTCTGAGCCATCTCTCCAGCCCGTAATTTAATTTCTTTAAGATGACTTTCTGTTAGCCATGGTGGCACAGGTTTTTAATCCTCAAACTCCAGAGGCAAAGATAGGAAGATCTTTGTGAGCTCAAGGCCAGCTTGGTCTTCATATTGAGTACCTGGGTAATCAGGGCTACACAGTGAAACCTTATCCCAAAAGTATAAAAATTAAAAATAAAAAAAAAATAGTTGACTTTTCTCAGATGGAAGCAGATCTGAATTCTGCATTAAAGATGATCCCAGCGGTCCTAGGAGGCATCGGGGAGCTCTCACCTGCAGAATAAGGGTCCCCACCAGGCTAGAGGCCCCTTTATTGGAAGAGTAGGGTAGAGACATTTAGTCCAAATGGAAACAGGTTCAAGGTAGTGTCCTCCTGATCTCTGAGCCAAAGACTGACCAGTGTGAAAATGGCAAGAAGCAGGGAATCTTGGCTAATGAGACACCTGGGGTTTCAGGAGATGAAGGTTCAGGCCACAGAATGTCCATTTCCTACTTGTCCCCTGGAGAGAAGTGAATGCAAGTCCTCTTTCTTTGGAATTCACAGAGCAGCCAGACCTGCTGTCCCCTACCTGCTGTCCCCAACCTCCTGTCCCCTACCTGCTGTCCCCTACCTGCTGTCCCCTACCTCCTGTCCCTACCTGCTGTCCCTACCTGCTGGCCCCTACCTGCTGGCCCCTACCTGCTGTCCCTACCTGCTGTCCCCTACCTGCTGTCCCCTACCTCCTGTCCCTACCTGCTGTCCCCTACCTGCTGTCCCCTACCTGCTGTCCCCTACCTGCTGTCCCTACCTGCTGGCCCCTACCTGCTGGCCCTACCTGCTGTCCCCTACCTGCTGGCCCTACCTGCTGTCCCCTACCTGCTGGCCCTACCTGCTGTCCCCTACCTGCTAGCCCTACCTGCTGGCCCTACCTGCTGGCCCCTACCTGCTGTCCCCTACCTGCTGTCCCTACCTGCTGTCCCCTACCTGCTGGCCCTACCTGCTGGCCCCTACCTGCAGACACCTATCTTCTGACTCCTACCTGCTGGCTGCTGGTTTCCTCTGTAAGAGGAGACTAAGGAAACGTGTCTGCTGTGGCTTTCGTCAGGGCGCCAGTTCTCTAACATTCTCAGAAGCAAACCAGCTCTTTCTAACCAAAGAGGAACTCGGCCTAAACCTCAAGAGACCAAAAATCACTGTGATTACAAAAAGAGATGACTGTGCCCATTTTTCTGTTTCCCCTTGCCATGTTCCTGAGGTTCTCAGACTTCCTCTGGAGGAGGGCAGAGGAGGGGCTAGCTTGGCCATTTCTTCCCTTCTCAAGATGAGCTAGCCTTGTGCTTGCAGATGGAGTGTGGGCAAGATCAACAAGAAAGGAAACAAGACACAGGGGCATGGGGACAAGTCCCAGTTGGTAGAGTGCTTACCTGGCACACACAGGGCCCTGGGTTTGAGCCTCAGCACTGCATCAACCTGTACTGGAATCCCAGTGCTGGGAATCCCAGTGCCTCTAGGCAGGAATACCTCAAGTTCAAGACCAGCCTGAGCTCCATGAGACCTTGTGGAAGCGAGGGAGGGAGGAGAGAGAGGAGAATGAGGGAGAAAGGGAGTGACTTGAGTCATTTGAAATACTTGCCCAGCAGTACCGAGAGTCACCTCCAAGGAGAGATGATCAAGCGAACAAGGAGGACACAAGAGTGGACATGAGTTGAGAGTGAGCACAAGTAAGAAGAAAGGAAGGGCAGGAGGGAGGAGGGAGGGGGAGAGGGTGACAGGGCGAGGAGAGAAGACAATCAGGGCTCTGCCCTGTCCCCAGGCCTAGAGAGACCCCTAGATAAGACACGACAGGGACTCACTCCGTAGGCTCCAGACAGCTGAGGGATCCCAGGTCCCTCTGGGTGTGTTCCAGTGCTGGACAGCGAAATGAAGAAGAAGCTAATGGGTACAGGAGAGACAGCAGGACACAGGCAGCTGCAGACCCTGCCCTCAGAAAGAGCTCTCATCTGGAAAGAAGGGGAGACTGAACTGAAGAAGATGGTCTCCACATGGACATCCCAAGTCACTGTTGGCCCTAGAAGTGAGTCCCTCTTTTATGGATTTATACGGAACAGTGGCGGTGTGCCAGAGCATAGGTTCTTACCACCCCTGTCCTTTGTCGGGAGAGAAATGTGAAACTGGGTGAAAGTTTGTTATCGAGCAGACTTGGCCACTCCCAGAAGGGAGCTATTCTCAATTAATTTACCAGAGTGTACAATAAGAACTACTTGGAGGAGCGGGCGGTTGGATAACAAGGCAGAAGGCTTTGGGATCGAGGCTAGGAGGTGCCCCGAAGAGGCATCAGTTACGCACAAGAGAACTGCCCATGACACACCCTCAACGATGGAGGAACCCAGAAAAAAAACAGAACCATGCCTACAAAGAATGAATAGCATGCAGGCAGGGCATGTGCACCTGTGTGTGTGTGAGCGCGCACGTGCATGTGCGTGCATGTGTGTGTATGTGTGTGTGCGTACATGCGGGCATGTGTGTGTGTAGACCAGAGGTCCTTGTTTTCCACCTTACCTGTTTACATTTTAAGACAGAGTCTCTAACTAAGCCTGAAGCTTGCTGATCAGCTCCCCTGGCTGGCCTGAGCGCTCAGGGCATCCTCCTGTGGCTGCCGCCCCTGTGCAGGGACTGTGGCTGTGCCTAGGGACTGGTCTCCACCTCTGGTGCCCACGCTTAGGCAGCAAGCACTTTCCTGCCGGACAAAGCCGTCTCCCAGCCTCCCGAGTCAGCATTCTTTGGGTGTGCAGAAAACCACACAGTGTCTCCAAACTGCTAAAAGTTCTGTGAAGTGAAAATATTCCAAGTCCTTTCCCTAGCCTCTTTTTTTTTTTTTCTCACTGTGTAGCCCTGGCTGTCCTGGGACTCTGTAGACCAAGTTAACCTCAAACTCACAGAGATCCACCTGCCACCTGCTGGGATTAAGGGTGTGCACCACCATACCCAGCTCCCCTAGCTTCCTGAAGCCCAGACATCGTACACCGGTGCCCTATCATGCAGCCACATACTAGCTCTTCTCCACCTTGGCTCCTGTGAAAATGTTGCTTTGGTGCCCACTAATCAACCAGAATGTCATTTAGAATTCCCTCCACCTAGATGTTGCAAAGATCAGATTTCTGCCTTCCCAAGCAAGGAAACTCTGCCATCTGGAGCGAGGCAGAAAAGGGAGCTGGAGGAGGGGAGCATAGTGGGGAAGACCAACAGGGCCATCATCTCCGACCCCATCACAAAAACCCAGAGAGCATAGTGGGGAAGACCAACAGGGCCATCATCTC
>NW_004949160.1:23717-24316 GCF_000317375.1 Microtus ochrogaster
GACCCCATCACAAAAACCCAGAGAGCATAGTGGGGAAGACCAACAGGGCCATCATCTCAGACCCCATCACAAAAACCCAGAGAGGCGCTAAGCTGATGGGAGCCCGAGCTTTTCTGATTATTTTATTGGATATTATAGTATATTAATATGATCAGGAAGGGATATCCTGCCTGAGATTCTGTCCGTGGATGAGAAGAAACAAACAAGGAAGCAGCTTTGAAGGAGAAGTGGCAGGAGACAGGGGACTTGCTCTCTACCCAGACCAGTTCCCTCCATGTCTCGATGCAGACTAGTGAAGTCAGGAGTCCAGAGCGCCAGAGACCCCAGGTCCAGTTCTTCACTCTGCAGCCCCAGCCTTTGTCTTCAGAACCACACAGATTGAGCCGCCAATTATTAGCCGGAAGGGGGAAAATCAGGCAGGAAAATTGAGTGCAGCTTCAGCCAGCAAAGGAGGATGCCATAGAACACCCCAGGGAACACAGGAGGATGCCATAGAACACCCCAGGAAAGACACAGGAGGATGCCATAGAACACCCCAGGAAACACACAGGAGGATGCCATAGAATACCCCAGGGAACACACAGGAGGATGCCATAGAA
>NW_004949160.1:24416-25811 GCF_000317375.1 Microtus ochrogaster
ACACAGGAGGATGCCATAGAATACCCCAGGGAACACACAGGAGGATGCCATAGAACACCCCAGGGAACACACAGGAGGGAAATGGTCCACCTGACCACACTGGTCAGCAGTTAGCACGAGCTCTTCAGCAAGGAGGAACCAATGCTGACGACAGCAAGAACCGTGGTAAGGGCCCTGCCGTCCATTCATTCAAATGTCCCACTGCCCTGGGCCAGTCCCCTCCCTGGGGGATGATGGAGCGAGGGCTAGTGGTCAGTGTGCAGTTACACGGTGCGTATGAATCACAAATGACGTGCTTCTCTGGCCTCACGGGCAGTTTGGTGAAGTTACTTGGCCCTTGACCACAAAGACCTGGCTTGATGATCAGACTGAGTTTCCCGGAGCCCAGAGTAGGAAAAAGTGTCCAGCTCTATGTACCCCATACACCACGAATTAAACCTAAGCCCAAATCCGGAGAAAGAGTAGGGCCACCAAGAGCATGAAATCCCACAGTCGTATACATCTGTAGGGGTCGTTGACTTGATAGGACTAGACTTGCGTACGAGAGCCAGTGAGGTGACTCAGTGGGTAATTTTAATAGTGTTTGCTATGCAAGTCTAATGACCTGAGTCCATCTCCAGAACCCGCACAAAAATAGTCAGATATGGTGGCACACATCTGTAATCCCAGCATTTCTACAGCAAGGTGGGAGGCAGAGACAAGAGAATCTCCCAGAAGCTCTGGGGCCAGCTAGCCTGGAATGCAGAGCACAGCACAGACAAAACAAACCCATGCCTCCTTGATGACCTCTCTGCCTCTCTCTGTCTCTGTCTCTGTCTCTCACACACATACACACACAAAACAAACAAACAATAATAAAATAATAATAATAATACAATATTTTAATGTAAAGGAGACACACCTCTGGTAGTGTCTGTGAACACATTAACCTTCTAGAGCAGTGATTCTCAACCTTCCTAATGCTGTGACCCCTTAATACAGTTCCTCATGTTCTGGTGACTCCCAATCATAAAATTATTTCATTGTTACTTCATAACTGTAACTTTGTAAATTGTAATAAAAATATCTGATATGCAGAATATCTGATATATGGCCTCGAAGGGGTCACAACCCACAGCTTGTAAACCACTGCTCTGGAGGTTGAACTGAGGGGGTAAGGCCCACCCTCGAAGTGGAAACCACCTCCTAACGATGGCTAAGATATAAAGAAGGTTGAGGAAAAACCTGTCTGCTTTGAGCAAGTTAGTCTATCGCTGCTGCCCCCTCCTCTGTGGACATCGGACCCCTTCATCCTCTGTGAACATCATCAGACCCCTTCATCCTCTGTGCGCATCAGACCCCTTCATCCTCTATGGACATCATCAGACCCCTTCATCCTCTGTGGACATCATCAGA
>NW_004949160.1:26006-36788 GCF_000317375.1 Microtus ochrogaster
CATCAGACCCCTTCATCCTCTATGGACATCATCAGACCCCTTCATCCTCTGTGGACATCATCAGACCCCTTCATCCTCTGTGGACATCATCAGACTCCCTTCATCCTTCCAACGTGAACTCAATAGCCACAGCTCTTCCCAAACATTCATCTCTGCACTTCTCTACAGACATTTAATACAGATGGTCTTTCTGTAGTCCCAGTACAAATTAAAACTTAAAGCTGTCTTTGGAATTGAACTGTGCATCTCTCCTTCTCTAAACCCAAGCATGCTTGTTAAAGTAAAACCCAAAATTTCTGTTTCATGTCAGAGGAGCCACCTGACATGGGACAGAAGAAAAACCAAAATTAAGGAAGTATTTATTGCCACTAATCTCATAATCCTTTGGTTTTATTTTGACTCTTTAAAGTTTTTCTTAAGGAGTATATATTAACTCAAAACTTATAAGATTAATATATTCTTAAACTTTTATCATGACGTCATATAGAGTAATAACTAATTCTAGAATAAGGCTTCATCTAGCTTCCTGTACATGATTTCAGGTCCGAGTCTCTATCAGGTAACTAGAAATTAAGTTTTTGTGCTCTGAATGTGCATAAAGAAGTGTGGTCCTTTAACCTCTTTAAGATCTGCTACATATGACATTTAAAATGTTTAAGTTTTCTGCAGTGAACCAAGACCACTTCTAACAGCAACCTTTGAAGTCTCCAACAGGAGGATGGAGCCCCACAACAATGATTCCACCAGGACTGTGATAACAACGCTAAGCAAATATCACCTAAACATTGGCTTAGGACTACAAACTTCTCAGGACAATTTTGAGGGGGCTAGCTGAGATGTTCCAGCCTCACAGACTACTCTAGCCAGGACTTGAGACAAGTCCTGCACTTTCCCATTACCCAGAGACTGGACAACAAATGATACAGCTACCTCTCCCAGGACTTGACAGTTAACCCATTTTTTTTTCTTTTCAGAATCCCCTAAAGATGCCATAGGCCCCAGAGAGCAGGAAGTAAATTTAAGAACATAATACCCACATTCCCAAGAGATGGGGTGAATGGGTTTTAGTCTTTGAATGGATATTTGTCATTGCTTAGAGGGGTTGGTTACAAGTTGTTTTTCGTAATGGTCAGAAAAAAAGCTGAGCAGAGGAATTTAGCAGGGTTCTTGTTTTGAAAAGAAAAAGTGAAGGATATAAATATGATAAGATTAAAAGGTAGATTATTGAGGGTACTCTGAAAAGAAAAAATGGGGATACAGAAATGATAGGCTAGAAGGGTAGATTATTGAATCTACTTTTCAAAACAGCTGCTTGTTTTAAATATTTTACATTGATATGGATCTTTGCATATTGATGCAAATTTGAGATTAATCTTGTTAGAACATACTGTACATACATTTCTAATCTTGTTCAAGGTATTGTACTTATATAGCTCATTTAACAATGTAATGCAAATTTCTGGTCCTTGAAAGTTATTATTACAACTAATTAAGATATAAAGAAATGCAAGTTAGTAGTTAGTCATTGCAATTAAACTTATAGTCATATAAGGTATGTTTTCACGGTCACACAGAGGTATATTTTAGATAGGTCATCTTCAAACACTTCAGAGACCTACAGAATATGGCATTTCAGATGTTTAAATAACATAGGTTCTTTTCTTTCTTTTTGACAATGAGACATGTCTGCTCCTGGCAGCACGAATCTACTTCAGAGATGACAGACATTAAAGAAACTTCACATGGAGTTTCCTTTCTTTATGGCAGAAGTTAGCTCCTGGGAAAGAAAGTGCCATTGCCTTGATTGCTGATGGTATGCTGTCCAAATTGGACAATCAGGACACCAAAGAAAGTGACTTTTTTGTCAGAGAATAAAGTCTGTCAGATATGCGAGGCCAAAAGGCCTAATATGGATGGCTCAATGTTGTAGAGGAACTCTGGGTCAATGTCCAAGCAGCTAGCTGTTTTTTCTGTCATTTCTCACATCTTTAAAGTTATTTTTGCTTGCACTTCCTACTTACTCAGGTAATATTATCTCCTTCTCAGGTCTCTACTGGAGTTGAAGACTTTATAGTTATAGTTTTCCTTGTTGTAAGGAAATGTATAAGGTTGAGAGACAAAAGACAGCTTTGGTAACGCAAGTTAGAATAGAAAGTGAATTAGGTGTAACCTTTTGAACTCATCAAGATAAAATAGATATGGAGTATTTTCTCTGAATTTGTCAACAGCAAATGGACTAGACATTGTTGGTGCATTTATTGCTGGTATATATTGTATATAGTTATTGCACTTATTGAATATTATTTTTTCTTATATTAGTTATAACCTTGTTTATTTTAGAGAAAAAGGGGGGAATGTGGTGATATTTTGTTTGTGTTCTAACAAATAAAGCTTGCCTAAAGATCAGAGTGCAGAGCTAACCATTAGTTAACCATAGAGGTCTGGAGGTCAGTACAGACAGGAAGTGATATGGCTGGGAGGAGACAGAAGCTCAGCCCTTTTTTGGCTGAGGAGTTGGCAAGGTAAGAGTTGGCTGTGGCTTGCTCCTCTGTCTCTCTGATCTCTCAGCATTTACCCCGACAGGCTTTTATTATTAAGACCAATAAGAATTCGTGCTACAAACTCCAGGCGTTGAGCAATGGATGGAGAATGCTAAGCCTTGTGAACTGAGTAGCTGCAGGGATCTCATTCTGTCTACCTTGTAGATGGCCACTGTTGAACTACCTATACCCTGGATATAAGGCAACCCAATTCTTTCAAAATACAGACACCTTCTTTTTGTTCTGTTCCTCCATAGTTCCCTAATACAACACCCCATACACCAGCTGGACATCTGTCCTCTGTAAAATACCAATTAATTCATAGCCCCAACAAGTGCCACAACTGGTGGTAACCTATGGGTGTCTCTGTCACCTCAACAGTCAAGTAAAGTGGGATGATATGACATGGAGTGGGATGGAGAGCTGGCTCGGTGGTTAAGAGCACTGGCTGCTCTTTCAAAGGACCTGTATTTGATTCCCAGTATCCACATGGCAGCTCCCAACCATCTGAACTCCAGTTCCAAGAGATCATATGTCGTCTTCTGGCTTCTGTATACACTGAGCAAGTACATGATGCACAGACAGACATGCAAGCAAAACAGTCATATACATAAAATAAGAATTTAAAAATGAGAAATATTCATTACATGGAAATGCCCAGATCAGTAGCGCTAAGCATGATGTGTTAAAGACCTTGAACCAGAAAGGGGGTAAAGACATGAGTCTTTTTGTCTTTGTGTCCACAAAGTTAGATGTCCTGGCTCAGTCCATACCTTAACTGCTCTAGAGCCTCAAGAGTGCATATCAAGTCTTGAAAGGAGCAGTCCACCACCCACCTATCAATCACAGACCACAAAACACAGTCCCAGGGGACTGAAACACCTCAGAGCTTAGCTAGTTTATCACACAACTTCTGTGCACCAGGCCCCACACAGGTATGCAACAAGCAATTGGAGGCAGAGGCAAAAAGTCTATTACAAGTTTGAGGCTATCCTGGGCTATATGATGAGACCTTGACACAAAATAACAATAATAATAATAATAAATTTAAATGAATATAGAATTCTCTTTTCAGCATGTATTGGTTTCATTACTGTTACTGTGATGAAATACTCTGTGAGAGCAAGGGAAGGGAGAAAGTGTTCATTTAGCCCAGTTTCAGGCAGCAGGTGACTATCCTATCATGGTGATAGGATAGTCAACACTGCAGGGTAATCATGGAAGGGGTAGTCACAACATCAAGAATTTGAGGGCGCTGGCAACATTGTTTCTGCCACTAGAGAACAGAGAGAAATGTATGTTTGCTCCTATATAGCCATCTTTCTCTTTTTTGTATAGTTGCAGATCCCAAGTCCAGGGAGTGCCAGGCCCACAGTTAGGATGGGCTTCCCCATATCAATTGATGTGATCAAGGTAATCCCCCATAGGCATGCTCAGAGACCCATCTCTCGGGTGGTTCTAGATTCTGCCTAATTGACAATGAACAATAACCATTACATAGCAAATCCTTCTGAGATTTTAAGTCAAATTTGTATAAACCTAAAAATAACTCAGTGAAAACAGTTGCTGTGTACAGGGACACAGAAGCCTCTCTCTTTTGTCTCTGTCTGACATTTTTTAGGTTTCATTTTATAATCCCCAAATTTTTAATATAGATTTATTTTATGTTATGTGTGTGACTGTTTTACTCGCATGCATGTATGTCCACCGCATGCATGCCTGGTGCCCTCAGAAGTCAGAAGAGGGCACTGGATTCCCTGCAACTGAAGTTACCAATAGTTGTGAGCCACCATGTGGGTGCTAGGAACAGAATCCAGGTCCCCTGCAAGAGCAACACGTGCTCTTAACCACTGAGCATCTCTCCAGTCCCCAGCCCCAACAATTTTTAAGGGGGAAAGATAAAGCTATTGTTATTTGTAGCTAATGCTATTTTAATTACTCTTTTATGAGACAGGGTCTCACTGCATATATCCAGCTGTGATTTTAGCTGGCCTAAAATTCACTCTGTAGAGCAGGGTGGCCTCAAACTCACAGGGATCTGCCCGTTAGGTCCTGGGATTAAGTGCATTAAGTGCATGTGCATGTGCCATCTTTTAAAACAATCTTTTAAACTATGACATCTGTAAGAAGAATCTTGGATAATTATTTAAATTAGAAGAGTTCAATATTCAGACAGTACAAAATAATTTATATGAGTATCTTTACTACTCATTTATTTGGGTGTTCCATTTTGTTTTATTTGATACAGAGTCTTATTCTGTAATTGAAGCTGGTTCAACACTTGCTATATAACCAGACTGACCTATAACTCACAGCAATTATCTCTCCTTAGATCTCAAATGCTGGGGTTGCAGGCTTGTCTATCACAAGTAACTCATTAGAAAATATGGGTCTGGAGATCCCTGTGAGTTTGAGAGGTGACTCAGTGGGTAAGAAGGATTGCTTCTAAGCGTGATGACGTTAGACAAGTGCGTGTGTGTGTGTGTGTGTGTGTGCGTGCGTGTGTGTGAGTGTGTGTATGTGTTGTGTGCATGTATGTGTACATGTGTGTGTGTGCGTGTGTATGTGTGTGTATGTGTACATGTGTGTGCGTGCGTGCGTGTGTATGTGTATATGTGTGTGTGCGTGTATGTGTACATGTGTGTGCGTGCGTGCATGCGTGCGTGTGTGTGCGTGTGTGTATGTGTGTGCGTGCGTGTGTGTGTGCGTGTGTGGGTGCGTGTATGTGTGTGCGTGCGTGTGTGTGTGCGTGTGTGTGTGCGTGAGTGTGTGCGTGCGTGCGTGTGTGTATGTGTGTGTGTACGTGTGTGTATGTGTGTGTGCGTGCGTGTATGTGTGTGTGTGCGTGCGTGTGTGTGTGTGTTCCCCAAGTTGTCCTCTAACCTCCAAATGAGCACACACGCACAAATGTAATTTTAAAAAAAGAAAGTATAAACCAGGCTATGGTGGTGCATGCCTTTAACCAAACCACAGGGTGGCAGAGGCAGGTGGATCTCTGCATTGGAGACCAGCCTGGTCTATAGAGTGAGTTCCAGGGCAGCCAGGATTACACAGAGAAACCCTCTCTCATAAAACTAAACAAATAAATATTTAAAAAGAAAATACGGATATAGAGATAAATGAAGGAGGTTCAGACAGGATCAGGAGAAGAATTAACAAGGTGTGGCCTGGTTTGATGCAGGGAGCTGAGCTGAGGACTGAGGACTGTGCGGGAGCTCTTCCTGGCTTCCCCACACCCAATGCCTCTAGTAGAGGAGCCACTGAGTGATACAGGCACAATCCAGCCGTAGGGCGGCACTCCAGGCTGTTCACACCCCTTCCTCACGGTCTTCTACTTTCCTGTCTCCCCTTTAGCTGGGTGGAAGTGGCCTCCACACTAGTTGGCTCCTGGTCCATACCACTTGCAGAAACCTGTGGATTATCTGCAGCTCTTTCCCCTCGCTCTCATTGGGTAGTTTTGATAAAGTATGATCATCTGTCAAGGTTTCAGAGAGGGACCAGGAAGAAAAGACTTAAGAATAGAGGTGAAGCCAGCAGTGATGTTGCACACCTTTATCCCAGAACTCAGGAGGCAGGGGCAGATCTCCGTGAGTTCAAGGCCAGCCTCGTTTACAGAGTGAGTTCCAGGACAGCCAGGGCTACACAGAGAAACCCTGTCTCAAAAAAGACAGAAAGAAAAGAAAGAAAGAAAGAAAGAAAGAAAGAAAGAAAGAAAGAAAGAAAGGAAGGAAGGAAGAAAAGAAAAGGTGAAGGTCACTAAAAACAATAGTCTCATCTCTGAGACTATATGGTCACTGTCATTCACAGTGGACCCAGCAATCACAGGGTCCTCCAATCATTTACATTAGAAACCCAGCTACACAGAGGAGACCCAAAGCTGCTCTTCTGTGACAACTTAAAACTTAAGTTTTAACCCAAGAGAAAAAAATACATATTTCGGATCCAGACCAGGAACATTTGTGGAGTCAGGACTGAGCCAGTGACCTGGGCCGGAGCAGGCCTGGGTCGGCAAACTCCGCAGAAACAGGACTGAGCCAAAGACCTAGACCAGAGCAGGCCTGAAACAGAGAATTCCTCATGAGTGGGAGTGGATCCAGACCAGGGACATTTATGGAAACAGGATTGAGCCAGCCACCTGGATCGGAGCAGACCTGAGACAGCAAAATTCACCAGAACAGGTACAGGGAAACAACCACTGAGGGAGTGGGCTGGAGCCAGAGACCTCTGAGTGTCTGGACATGAGTCTGGGACCTTTGAGAGAGTAGACATGAGCCAGGACCCCTGCAGGTCCAGGCATGAGTCTGCGACCTCATAGGAACTAGGTGTGAGCCAGGAACTCTGCTGGTCCAGGTGTGAGTCTGGGACCTCTGGGGCAGCAGGCCTGACCCAGGACCTCTGTGGGTCCAGGTGTAGGTTTGGGACCTCCGAGGGAATAGACAGGAACCACAAACCTCTGCAGGTCCGGGCATGAGTCTGGGACCTCTGAGGGTGTAGATCAGAGCGACAGACCTTTGTGGGTCCAACCCCAAGCCAGGGACCTCTGCAGGAGCAGATCCAGACCAGGGACATTTACAGAAACAGGTCTGAGCCAGCAACCTAGGCCAGAGCAAACCTGAGAACTCCACAGGAGTGGAGCAAACCCCGGGAGTACTGAATGACCCCCAGCAACATGGAGTGACTAATGGGGTAACTGGAACCATGGCACTGACTGCACCACTAGGAACACCCATCTGAGCCTTGGATCCACTGGCACCTGGAAGATTGATCACCAGAGTGACACACAGCCCCAGCTACACCAATTAGAGGAAAAGATGGGTAGACAAGGTAAGAACACACTCAACACCACAAAGAACAACATGACACCAGTAAAATCTAGTGACCCTACAACAGCAAGACTTGAACAACCAAATATAGATGAAGCAGAAGAAAATGACCTAAAAAATAACTTCAGGAGAATGTTTGAGGACCTTAAAGAGGAAAGGAGAAATTCCCTCAAAGAAATGGAGGAAAAGACAAACAAAAAATTAGAAGACATCAACAAAACCCTTAAAGAAAATCAAGAAAAAGCAATCAAACATGTGAAAGAAAATATTCAAGGCTTGAAAACTGAAATAGAGACAATAAAGAAAACACAAGCTGTGTGGGAGCTCCTTTCGCTCCTTCAGCCAATAGCCGCTGAGATACCAGCCCATTGGGGTGTGGTCTCTCTCCCTTTAAAAAAGCGGCTACTTCCCTCTCCTCTCTCTTTTGCTTCCTGCTCCACTTCTGGTGACTAGACTCCCTTCCTGATTGGGCAGAGGGCTGTTGTCTGGGTCGGTGATCTATAAGTTTTTTCCCCTTTAAATAAATAACCATTCTATTAATCATAGCTCCAAACAGGTGTGAGATTGTTTGTGATTTACGCCTTCACAAGCTGAGAGAATTATAGAAACAGAAATCATGAGAAACCGATCAGGAACCAAATACAAGCATAAATAGCAAAATACAAGAGATGGAAGAGAAAATTTCAAGTGATGAAAATAGAATAGAGGAAATAAACTCATCAGTCAAAGAAAACATTAAATCTAACAAAAGCTTAGCCCAAAATATCTAGAAAATATGGGACACCATGAAAAGACCAAACCTAAGAATAATAGGTATAGAAGAAGGAGAAGTTCAACTCAAAAACAGAAATTATATTTAACAAAATCATAGAAGAAAACTTTCTCAACCTAAAGAAAGATATTCTTATGAAGATACAAGAAGCTTACAAACAAACAGACTGGATCACAAAAAAAGTCCCCTCGTCACATAATAGTCAAAACACTAAACATACATTGTAAAAAAAAAAAAAGAATATTAAGAGCTGCAAAGGAAAAAGGCCAAGTAACATATAAAGGTAGATTTAACAGAATTACACTGATTTCTCAGTGGAGACAACGAAAGCCAGGAGGTCCTGGTCAAGCATTATGCAGACGTTAAGAGAGCATGGATGCCAGCCCAGACTACTATACCCAGAAAAACTTTCAATAACCATAGAAGGACAAAACAAGATATTCCATGACAAAACCAGATTTAACCAATACCTAGCCACAAACCCAGCCCTACACAAAATACTAGAAGGAAAACTCCAACTCAAGGAAGATGGCTACACCAACAAAAACACAGAGAATTGATGATCTCATAACAGCAAATCTTGAAGAAGGGGAAAATACAAAAATTAACATCACCAACGATGAAAACTAAATTAACAGGAGATAGCAACCACTGGTCATTAATATCCCTTAATGTAAATGGACTCAACTCACCTATAAAAAGACACAGGCTAGCAGATTGGATACAAAAACAGAATCCATCCTTCTGCTGCATACAAGAAACACATCTCAACTTCAAAGACAGATGTTGCCTCAGAGTAAAGGGTTGGGGAAAAATTTCCAATCAAATAGACCTAAGAAACTAGAGGGTGTAGCTATCCTAATATCTAACAAAATAGACTTCAAGCTAAAATCAGTCAAAAGAGACAAAGAAGGATATTTCATATTAGTCACAGGAAAAAAATCCATCAAGATTAAATCTCAATACTGAACATCTATGCCCCAAATACAAGGGCACCCACATATGTAAAAGAAAAACTTCTAAAGCTTAAATCATACATTAAACCCACACACTAATAGTGGAAGACTTCAACACTTCCTTCTCAGCACTGGAAAGGTCAGTCAGACAGAAAATTAACAGAGAAATAAGGGAACTAACAGATGTTATGACTCAAATGGACTTAACAGACATCTATAGAATATTCCATCCAAACAGAAAAGAATATACCTTCTTCTCAGCACCTCATGGAACCTTCTCAAAAATTGACCACATACTCAGTAACAAAACAAGCCTCAACAGATTAAAAAAAAACTGGAATGACCATATGTATCTTATCAGATCACCATGGCTTAAAACTAGAAGTCAACAGCAATACTAATTCCAGAAAACCCACAAACACATGGAAATTAAACAATGCTCACATGAATCACCAATGGGTCAAGGAAGAAATAAAGGGAGAAATTAAAGACTTCCTAAAATTCAATGAAAACGACCACACAACATACCCAAATTTATGGAGCACAATGAAAGCAGCGTTAAGAGGAAAGTTCATAGCACTAAATGCTTACATAAAAAAGCTGGAAAAATCCCACAGTAGGGAATTAACAGAACATTTGAAAACTTTAGAACAAAAGGAAGCAAACTCACCCAAGAGAAATAAAGGCAGGAAATAATCTAATTGACAGCTGAAATCAACAAAATAGAAACAAAGAAAACAATACAAGGAATTAATGAAACCAAGAGTTGGATCTTGAGGAAAATCAACAAAATAGACAAACCTTTATCCAAACTAACCAAAAGGCAGAGAGAGAATATCCAAATTAACAAAATCATAAATGAAAAGGGGGAAATAACAACAGTCACAGAGAAAATACAGAGAATCATCAGGTCATATTTTGAAAACCTGTACTCCACAAAATTGGAAAACTTAAAGGAAATGGACAAATTTATGGATAAATATCACATACCAAATTAAACCAAGACCAGATAAGCAAATTAAATGGACCTATAACTGCTAAAAAAAAATAGTAACAGTCATCAAAAGTCTCCCAACCAAAAAAAGCCCAGGATCAGATGGTTTCAGCTCAGAATTCTACAAGACTTTCAAAGAAGAACTAATACCAATACTCCTCAAATTATTCCACACAATAGAAACAGAAGGAACATTGCCAAACTCTTTTTATGAGGCTACAATTACCCTGATACTCAAACCACATAGAGTCATTACTAAGAAAGAGAATTACAGACCAATCTCATTCATGAATATTAATGCAAAAATACTAAATAAAATACTGGCAAATTGAATACAACACATCAGAACCATCATTCACCATGATCAAGTCGGCTTCATCTCAGACATGCAGGGATGTTGTAGTAGGAGCATCAGGGCTGTGTCCCCGGCACCCAGCCGCCCGCATGGCTAGCTTATGCCCCGAAATAATTACACGGAAACTGTATTCTTTTAAACACCGCTTGGCCCATTATATCTAGCCTTTTCTTGGCTAGCTCTTGCACCTGGACTATCCCATTTCTAATAATGTTTGTAGCCCACGAGGTGGCTTACCAGAGAAGATCTTAACCTGCGTCTGTCTCGAGTGAGAGAATCATGGCAACTCACTGACTCAGCTTCTTTCTCCCAGCCTTCTGTTCTGTTTACTCCTCCCACCTA
>NW_004949160.1:38742-43019 GCF_000317375.1 Microtus ochrogaster
GCAGGAATCCGTCATGCTCTTCCGCCTGCCAAAGCCTGATTCTGCTGTCTGCCCAGGTGCAGGCGGGGAGCGCTGAGTCATCTGCAAGGTCTCAGAGCACTCTCCTTCTGATCCCAAGTGGGAACAGAAACATCCAGTCCCATAAAATCCATTGAAATGCTTTAAAGCCAGAGTTCACGCTGGCAGCACAGCCCCAAGAAGCCGCGCTTTAAAATGACGCAGCATTTTTTTTCTGCTGCTGATGCCGAATCAGGAAATTTCTCTACAGCATGCCACCAACAAACAGCAAAAATCTGCGTTTCTCTGTTTAAAATTAAGCTCTCTCAGTTTTTACGTGGAGTTTGTTACCATGGTGGGTACCACTCTGTTGTAATAGGAGCAGTGGGGCTGCATCCCCAGCACCCAGGCTGCCTGCTTGGCTAGCTCAGGGATGGTTCAACAGATGAAAATCTGTCAACGTAATCTACCATATAAACAAACTGAAAAATAAAAAAACACATGATCATCTCATTAGATGCCGAAAAGCTTTCGGCAAAATACAACATCCCTTCATGATAAAGGTCTTGGAGAGAGCAGGGATACTAGGAACATACCTAAACATAATAAAGGTAGTGCACAGCAAGCTAACAGCCAACATCAAACTAAATGGTGAGAAACTCCCAGCAATTCTAATGAAATCAGGAACAAGACAAGGTTGCCCACTCTCTCCATATCTATTCATTATAGTTCTTTAGGTCCTAGCTAGAGCAATAAGACAACAAAAGAAGATCAAGGGAATACAAATCAGAAAAGAAGAAATCAAACTCTCAATGTTTGCTGATGATATGATAGTTTACATAAGTGACCCTAAAAATTCTATCAAGGAACTTTTACAACTCATAAACACTTTCAGTAGTGTAGAAGGATACAAGATTAACTAAAAAAAATTTAGTAACCCTCCTGTAAACAGATGATAAATGGGCTGGTAAAGAAATCAGAGAAACAATATCCTTCACAAAGGCCACAAATAGCATATACTATCTCAGAGTAACTCTAACCAAACAAGTGTATGACTTGTATGACAAGAACTTTAAATCTTTGAAGAAAGAAATTGAAGGACACATCAGAAACTGGAAAGATCTCCCATGCTCTTGGGTAGGCAGAATTAACATAGTAAAAATGGAAATCTTACCAAAAGCAATCTACAGATTCAAGCAATGCCCAACAAAATCCCAGCAAAATTCTTCACAGACCTCGAAAGAACAGTACTCAACTTTATATGGAAAAACAAAAAACCCAGGATAGCCAAAACAATCCTATACAATAAAAGAACTTCTGGAGGCATCACAATCCCTGACTTCAAACCCTACTACAGAGCTACAGTACTGAAAACAGCCTGGTACTGGCATAAGAACAGACAGGAGGACCAATGGAACTGAATCGTTATTGTTTTCTGCTGTGTAGTACTTCATTGTGTAAATGTATCACATTTTCCTTAATCATTCTTTGGACGAGGGGCATGTAGGTTGTCTCCAGGTTCTGGCTATGACAAACAATGCTGCTATGAACATAGTTGAGCATATGTCCTTGTGGCGTGATTGAGCATCCTTTTAGAGAACTCTCAACAGAGGAATATAAAATGGCTAAAAGACACTTAAGAAAATGCTCAACATCCTTTGTCATCAGAGAAATGCAAATCAAAACAACTCTGAGATTTGCACCTGTAAGGATGGCCAAAATCAAAAACACTGATGACAGCTTATGCTGGATAGGATGTGGGGAAAAGGGAACACTCCTGCATTGCTGGTGGGAGTGTAAGCTGGTACAGCCCCTTTGGATGTCAGTATGGCGATTTCTCAGAAAATTAGGAAACAACCTTCCTCAAGACCCAGCAATACTATAGTAAGGGAATGGAACCAACCTAGATGGCCATCAACAGTTAATGGATCATGAAATTCTGGTACATCTATAAAATGGAATACTATCCAGCTCTAAAGAAAAAACAAATCACAAAATTTTCAAGAGAGTTTAGAATACTAAGCAAGGTCACCCAATAAGAAACAGAAGCCATGTGTTCTCCCTCATATGTGATCTAAAAGCAATGTGCACATGTAGACCAAGAAAGGGCAGCGTTAAGATAAGAGGACCAAGTGCAGGGAAAGGACACAAGTCCTGACGTAGGATGGAAGGCCAATCACTTTTCTAGTTTAAACTCTGTTGTGGACTTTCCAGCTTTCTGTGGCAGATGATGTATAAAAAATAAAGTGATGGTGAAAGTTGAAATCCAAAGAGCGGCCCCACAGCTGCAGAATGACCACGATTCATGAAGTTGTACAGACTTCCGGTCTGGACAGGAGCTTGTCTGAGTGGCTACTTTAACCTTGGCTCTGTGACCTTTTCATCCATTTGCAAGTTTCTTTACAATAAAGCGAGTTTCATTTTAAACAATTGTCTCCAGTTTGCAGTACCTGATCATGATTGTGTTGTTTAAAATAACAACACGGTTAGATTCCTAACAAACTGTCTTTCTGGACAGGAAGGTAAGGCTTCCATCCCTGTCCTCCATGGCCCCTTCATCAAAACTCACAGGATTTCCTTGCTGGCCACAGAGACCTGGCTGCCTCACCACCACCACCACCACCACAGCCCTGACGTGAGCATGGGTCCCCACCCTGAATGTGGCTCATGATCACATTCTCAAAGCAGGTGACTTGCCAGGGAAACCCCCTGGGAACTGGGTACTTCCTTGGAGCAAGATCCACTCCCATCTCAAAGCCCCGTGCTTGTCCACCAGTGACATGGTAGGAGAGTTCCACGTGTGTCTATAAAAACAAAGTCCCTTTCCACGGGGAGAACAAAACTCTTGGGCTAGGACATTTCTTGGGTCTGTGAAGACAGTGGGGACATGCAGCAAATGAAATAGGAGCCAATGGAGGCCGAATGAAGGGTACTGGGAAGAATTTGTGAAGGGTTATTCTCTGTAAGGTTGTGGCATCCGTGGAAGTTTATAGTTTTGGAGGCATCTCTGAGACTATCGGGTCATCTGTGTAGCATGTGTAAGAACCCTTTCTTCCTACTGTCCTGGCTTTTCTCATTTTATTGTTGTTAGTGTTGACACTAGGGACTCCATTTTGATTTTCTCTAACACCTTCTTGCACCCTTCCCAGATCCTTTCAGGTCTAGCGGTCACAAGCCGAGACTCTCTGGATTGGGACTGCACAGTCTGAGGACAGGCATCCTCTCAGCAAGAGGCGAAACCTTTCAAGGAGCTTTATCAACAGCCTGTGAATTATTCATTTCATGGTCCAGCCGATGAGGGCCAGCCACCATCCCTGCTCATCCTTCCAGCCTCAAGAGGTCCCCTGCCCTGTGTGCTCACCTACACTGAGCAGTGCTCACTCAGAGTGCGCCCTGGCAGATGTCTGTCTGACACCACAGTTGAGTAATCCAGCACTCAGGAGGCTGAGGCAGGGGAATAACAGGTTTGACTAGCAATGGCTACAAAGTGAAACCCTATCTTAAAACCAACCAACAAACCAATTGTTCAGAAAGAGGAGTCTGTTCTTGAACCAGACAGGTCCTTTGGGAAGCAGACGTCACGACAGGATTAAACATACATTAAACACACAGGAAGTGATCAGCATGGGTCTGGAGGAGGCTGTCAGCCAGGAAACCACAATGCCAGCCTTACCCCCATGAAGATGGGAGAAAGGGAAGCCTGTGAGAGCATTTATCCCAGGCTCCTGCCTAAAGAGTGTCTGCAAGTCACCTAGAGAGGACACCCGTGTTCTGGACTGCACAGCTGGAAGCAAGTCAGAGTCACACACTGCTCTACCCATTTTTCACGCTGCTCTGAAACATCTGGTCTTTAAACAGAGATCATGTCACTGTGGAATTTAGGTCTCACAAACCAACAGAAGAAGCCTGGAGAGCTTGCCATTATTAAACTCACACAGTGCACTCCCTTCCATGACGCACAGATGGCGCCATCGGACACAGAGCACAGGGGCTCTAGCTTTTTTCACCAGGGTCAGGAGGCTAATCCTCCATAGTACACTTGTAACTGGGTTCTGGAGTTAAGAAATCCAATTAGTGAGCTGGGGCTGAGCTGGGCCTGGGTCTGGATGGGACTGGGCTGGGACTGAAGGTGAGGGGGCTGGATCTGGACTGGGGCTTGACTGGGTCCAAGCCGGGGGCTAAGAGGGCTGGGGCTGAGCTTGGGGCTAACTGGGCCGGGCTGGACTGGGGCTGAAAGGAAGGGGGCTAGGCTGGGGCTGGGCTAGGCTGGAGCTGAGCTG
>NW_004949160.1:43119-52317 GCF_000317375.1 Microtus ochrogaster
AAGGAGTTGGGGCTGGGCTGGGCTGGAGTTGGAGCAGGGCTGGGCTGGGCTGGAGTTGGAGCAGGGCTGGGCTGGGCTGGGCTGGGCTGGACTGGAACTGGGCTGGGCCGGCCTGGGCTGGGCTGGGCTGGGCCTAAGGGGGCTGGGGATGGGCTAGGGCTGGGGCTGCAGCAGAGTTGGTAAAGTGCTTGCCTACCATGCATACAGCCCAAGGTTCGATCCCCAGCAGCACCGTGATGGTACACTCCTGTAATCCCAGCACTTGGGAGTCAGAAGCAGAAGGATCAAAAGTTCAGGATCATTCTCAGCCACACAGTGAGGCTAAGAACCAGTGGGGGCTACAAGAAAACTTCTCAGGAGGAAAAAGAAAAGAAAAGGAAAGAAAAGAAAAGGAAAGAAAAGAAAAGAAAAGAAAAGAAAGAAGGAAGAGAGAGGGAGAGAACTAGCGATGTCGTGACTGTGTGACTTCCTTCACTGCCTAGACCAGGACCTAAGCTAGTTAAGCAAATATCAAGGCTGATGTGAAATTTAGCCCCAGGATCTAAAGTGAAGAGAACCTACAGGTTGTCCTCCCCTCCCCCCTCTCTCTCCCTCCCTCCCTCCCTCTCTCCCCTCTCCTCTCTCTCTCTCCTCTCTCCTCTCTCTCTCTCTCTCTCTCTCTCTCTCTCTCTCTCTCTCTCTCTCTCACACACACACACACACAACACTCACACACGTAATTTTAAAAAAAGAAACTATGAGCCAGGCAGTGGTGGCCCACACCTTTAATCCCGGCACTGGGAGGCAGAGGTAGGTAGATCTCTGAGTTAGAGGTTAGCCTGGTCTACAGAACAAGTGCCAGGACAGTCAGGGCTACACAGAGAAACCTTCCTCTATTCTCTATACCTTTCTTTACTTCTTACTCCATGGCTGGGTGTGTGGCTGGGTAGCTGGTCCCTGACATCCTCCTCTCCTCCTTTCTTTGCTCTTTGATCTCTTTTTCTCCCCTATTTATTCTCTACCCACCAGCCCATCTGTCCTTTCTCCTACCTCGCTATTGACCATCAGCTCTTTATTAGACCAGTAAGGTGTTTTAGACAGGCAAAGTAACACAGCTTCACAGAGTTAAACAAATGTGACATAAAAGAACGCAGCACATCTTTGCGTCATTTAAAAAAAAATCCACCGCATAAAAGAATTTAACACCTTAGACTAATATTCCACAATGGGCATCTGGCATAGTGGCAGAGGAAACGGGCTTTGTAATGGCTGTGTGGCTCTGGACAAGCTACCTGCCCTATCTGAGCCTTGACTTCCCCCGTTTATTAAATGGACCGGTGGGGCTCACTGGGGGGTTAGGGAACTCAGGAACCCAAGACAAAAGGCTTGCCCACGGGGGACCCTTTGCATTTTTCTTTTCCGTGTTGAGTATGGTGTTTGGCTTGCATGCACGTCTGTCTGTGCACCACATGCGTGTCTGGTGCCTTTGGAGGCCGGGAGAGGACATGAGATTGCCTGTAACTGGAGTTGCAAGTGGTTATGAGCTAACCTTGTGGGTTCTGGGACTTGAAACATGTCCTCTGTAAGAACACTCAGTGCTCTGAAGCACAGAGTGCTCTCTCCAGCCCCTTAGCACTTCTCTGAACACTTCACACTTGCCTGAATTGACATCTGTTCTGTCACGTTTTCTGGGGCGACCTGAAGGGTCATCAAAGCAGCCAGTCCACACAAATCTACCTTGGTGAACCAAAGAGTTTATTGGCATTACTTCTAGGAGCCTGAGTGTCTTGAAGGCAATTGTCATTACTGAGAGGCCCACCCCAGCGTGAGTGACCACTGAGGAAAGCTGAAAGCCTGGGGATCCCCGCCCAGCTGACAGCCAGCTCCACAGAATAGTCTCCTCTCCCCAACAATGGGTACTGTTTACACAACCCTGGGGAGCAGCCTTGAGTGTCCCTTGATCCCGAGGCCTCTGCACCTCCCTCCCTGCAGGTAACAATGCTTCCACTAGGGGGAGCTGCAGGCTCTCCTTTGACAGTTGTCCGAGGTGTTTGGGAACTCTTCCTTGGGATCTCTATCCAAGAGGAGATGCTCCTTGGGTAGCTGACTCTTGTCTGACATCTTGGCCCTGCCAGGAGCCAGCACTGTCCCAGATGGAGGTGGCTACTCAGAGAGCTGGTATGCAGCCAAAGAACTAAGCAAGGTTGTGATTTAAATGAGAAATGTCCCCTATAGTCTCTGGCATTTGAGTACTTGGTCCCCAGTTGGTGGCACCATTTGGGGAGGCTGAGGTGGTGCAGGCTTGCTTGAGAAAGTCACTGGGGTTGGGCTTTAAAAGTAAAAAGGCTTTAGCCGCTTCCAGTCAGTTCTTTCTGCTCCATGCTTAGGGTAAAGGATCTACAGTCTCAGCTCCCGGTGCCTGCTGCTTCGTCTGCTACTGCTGCCCCGCAGTGAACTCTAACCCCTCTGGAACTGCAAGCCAAAATGAAAACTCACATGTAAGATGTTTAGGTCACGGTGTTTTGTCGCAGCAGCAGAAATGTAACCAAGACAGGAACGCAGCTGCCAGGTCCTCAGTGGCCCTCAGTTCCTGGCTCAAACCTCAAGCAGAGTTAGCCCCTAAGTCCCTTTCCACACCTCAGGCTCCAGCTGCCTGGAGTATCCTTGAGCCCGACCTTCACTCAGAGAAAAGAAGAGCTGCCCTCAAAGCCCACGTGTGCTGGCTACTAGGCAGCCTAACTCCTCAGTGTCTAGTACCCAAGAGACGCCAGCCTGGAGCCCCATCCATTTCTGTCACTGCATCCCAGGTTCAGTCTGAGACAGGAGACGCCATCATAGCAATGCATCATTATGCAGTTATCTCCTGCATTCTAAAATACTGGAACAATTGCTGGACCTAACAGCCCAGTTAATAATACACCTTGAGGTCACTTTAGACTGGTATCCTACTGTGTAGTGTGCCTGCCTGTTGTTTCACCTGCCTTTAAGAGAACACTGTATCAGCCAACCTCCCTTGCTTTGGATTTCTCCTGTAATCAGTTTTTACAGGCTAAGTTAACACATAGCTCTAACCCTAAAGATATGCTCTCCCAACCTCGGCCCCTGAGGAACACACGTGTGTGTGCATGTTAAGGTAATAAACGCTGGAAGCAGCAAGTCAGTTGAAAGCCCCTCATAAAACAAATACGTGTCCTAAACGTTGGAAACAGCATGTGGATATTACTTGATACGTGAATGTTTGTCTCTCTTAGTGCTGCTGGGTCAGTGGAGTCAGAAAAGTTCAATCCCTTGTATAACTCTGTTAAAGATTTCTGTGCTGGATCCCTCATTCCTTCTGTCCTGTCCAAGAAAAGAGAGAGCAAAGCCGTTTGTTGGAAAGAGATGAGACAGCTGACATTATGTAGGCACAGGGACACAGATCCAGACTAACGTAACAGACAGATGAGCCCCGGATGCTTGTTGGTGACTCGGGTTTGTCACTAATTTAACTGATGCATATCATCTTTTCTTAGCCCTCTCTGATCTCTTTACCCACACCTCAAGAATGTGCCCAGTTGTCCCAACCTAAAGCCTTCGAAAATTCAATGCAGCCCAGTGAGCCCAGTGATGTGTGGAGTGAGACCTGCTCCAGGGGCAGGGGCTGCCTCACTGGGGACTGCTGGGAAGGGGCACGTCCCCTTCAGAAGAGAGTTCAGGAGAGGGAGATCTTGACAGTATCTACTAGGTGGCTTCATGTGGCTGGCCTGGGGTCAGGGAGCCTTGGCCACCGTTTTCTCACTGTGGCTCTGAGGCAGGACCACATTAACCCACACAGCCTCTCTGAAGAAGCAGCTCAGCCTTTGCCCACTTTCTGAATGTGGTCACTTTGCCTGTGCACAACCTGTGGACTATACATGGGGGACCCTGCCAGTCTTATAGGCCAGCAACCTCCCCCTCATCAGGTGAATGTTCATTTGCACACTCCACGAGCTGGGCCAACAATGTTCCTGTCAGTGGAGGCTCCCTTCAGTGGATCTGAGGGAGCAGTTCCCGAAGCTGAGGCCTGCTGCCCCATGGCCTGCGCTCAGGTTTCTCCTGGAGATGTCCTCAGCACCTTCCTCCAGCTTCAAGAGCTCCGCCCATCTCTAAAGGAGAGTGCTCAGTGTGGCAGTCTTTCTCCGGGGCCCCCCACCCCTGCGGGGAGGCCTGCTGTCCGCTACAGGCATGAGAGCAGACACACAGTCATGGCCAGATACAGAGGCTTCTAGTGTGTATCTCATACTGCAGACGCCATTTGTGGGATCTACTTAAAGAAATTCTGGTGTGGGTACAAACATAGTAAACTAAGCATGGTCATAGGACCACAATGTGTTTGTGTGTGTGTGGCATGCACACTTGTGTGTTAGTGGAAAGCTTTCAAGATGTCCATTCACAGAAAAATGGTTCAGTTTTTTTTAAGGGCCATACACGCTATGGATTTCTATATGGCTGATTAAAAGCTTTTCAAGCCATCTTAGTGGGGAGCAGAGCAGGAGAACAAGGCGAGCGATCTGATCCTTTGCAGGTTTTAAACAACTCTGGGACCTTCGTGCCATGCCTGAGCGTGCAAACCTTGGAAAGCCAAAGGCTACTGGACGTGTTAGAAGAACACCCAAGATGACCGGAAATCAGAAGCAGGCAAATCAAAGCAACCACAAAAGCTCCTTCAAGTTTGGTTTGTCCGAAGGTGAGAATAGCAGCCACGATCGGACATTTACACCAAACATCCCCCTCCAAGGTTCAGGAACATTTGGAGAAAGAGGCAGGAAGACAGTACACATCTGGGGAGGGCCAGAGTGAAGCAGGGGCTTCTGGACAAGTCAGAACCTTGAATTCACAGCGCTCTGGCTGCCTGAACAAAGCCAAGGTGGTTAATAAGACAGTGCAGGGAGGGAGGAGCTCACAAGCCCCAGCTCGAGCTGAGGAAGCGCTCACAGCTGATGCTGGTAGGGACCGGAGAGTGGAGTTTAAGACCATTGCTCCTGGCAAGTTACCGTGCTCCACGAGATGGCTCCACGTGCAGGAGTATGTGGAATACAGTAACTGGACCCAGTAGGCTGAGAACAGGAAGAGGAGAAGGAGGAGGTAGTAGCCTGAAGTTGGAGAGGGAGAGGATTCAGGAGTCGGAAGAGGCCAGGCGAGTAGAATCAAGATACATTGTATACATGTTTGAAATTCTCGAAGAAAAAATATGTATTTTAAAAACGTAAGAGTAGGAAATACAGGGCCAGGTATGGTAACACATGTCTTTAATCCCAGCACTCAGGAGCCAGCAGCAAGTAGATCTCCATGAGTTTGAGGCCAGCCTGGTCTACATAGAGAGCTCCAAAATATCCAAGGCTCTGTGTGTGTGTGTGTGTGCTGTGGGACAATGGTCTTTTGTCCTGTCACTTGTATTATTTTTAATAAAATGCTGATTGGCCAGAAGCCAGGCAGGCATAGTGGCCAGATAGGAAGTAGAGGCAGGGCAATGCAAACAGGAGAATTCTGGGAGAGGAAAGCTCATTCTGCAGTCGTGACCCAGACGTAGAGATAGCAAGATGTGACTGCCTCGCCGAAAAATGTACCAAGCCACATGGTTAACACAGACAAAAAACTATGGGCTAATATAAGTTGTAAGAATTAGTTAATAAGAAGCCTGAGATACTGGGCCAATCTTTTTATAACTAATACAGACCTCTGTGTGATTATTTGGGACTAAATGGCTGCACATTGTACAGTCAACACATATGTACATACATATGTGTGTTTATACATACATATGTGTATATATATACATGTATGTGTACATATGTGTGAATGTGTGTGTGCATACATGCATGTCCTTGAAGGTGGGGAGGAAGCAGGTGAGTGTGACAGAACGCCATCACTGAGTGTTGACTCAGACAGACACCTTCACGTCTTGGACCCTGGTGCTCTGCTCCTGAGCAGACAGACATCTCAGAGATTCTTTTCTGCGGGTGAATATGGAAATCTGCACACGGAGCCTTGTAGTGGTAGTTTTTGAGGTGGCGAGAGTGGAAAGTGGAGTCACCTGAGCCTTTTTTTTTTTCCTGGAGAACAATAAGAGGGAGCGGCCACACACCGGGGGAGTTATGCTACTGGGCCAGGGAGAGGGTGTAGCTTAAAACACAAGGCTTCTTTTTCTTCCCTCCTGAAAAGTCCCCACAAAGGCCAGTAGGTGGCGCCAAACCAGGCCAGGTTCCCTGGCAGGAAGGGTGTGTGTCACAGCAACCAATTGCCGCGAGAGGCTTCACCGCAGTGTCTGGAGTGGGCGTCTAAACCCCACCCCGAGGGTCCCTAGGCCAGCCTTAACAGGACTGTAATAACAGCAGGAGACTGATCAAGTCAACCGCAAAGACAGGAGGAGCCAGCTTTCTCAGCGCCAGTTAAAAGAGCGATGTAAATAGGGAAAGGGCACCGGTAAGAGGCGGATAGGGCTCAGTCGGTAGAGTGCTTCCCGAGCTTGCAGAAAGCCCTGGCCTCAATGCCCAGAACTGCACAAACTGGGTGCGGGGGCTCAGGCTTGTAATCCCAGCACTTGGGAGATGGAAGCAGGAGGGTCAGAATTTCAAGGTCGTCCTTGACTATGTAATATAGGGCCATCGTGGGCTACATGAAGACCTGTCTCAGAAATAAAGAAAAGGGGGTGTCACGTGCCTTTCATCTCAGCACTCAGGCAGAGAGCGACACTCGACAGGTCCTTTGGTTAGTTCTAGGGGCGAATTTATGGATCTCAATAAATGAAACAGAATGCGCGAATAGACTCCGCCCTCGGGAGGCGCTCCCTGCGCTCCCCTGCTGTGTGGCCAACACCAGCACCCAGACACTGCCTTCTGAATCAGATACCTTAAAGAACCAAGATTCCTCGGGAAAAAGAATTGGCTGAGTCAAAACTTGTAGCACAGAAAGTCACATGAGAAGCGTGGATCGTGTGCTAGAAAATAAGGAATACCGAGAATGCTAAAGACTGGACAGAGAAAACGGTTTGTTTTTCTTTAGTTTTCTTTGGTGCTAGGGAAGAAACCCGGAACCCCACACATGCCAGGCAAGCCTTCACCAGTGCGCCACAGCCTGGCCCCAAGGTTCCTTTTCTTGGTGTGGCTACTGGACCCTGAGAGTGTGCTGGATAGTACGCTTTACCCAAGCCAATAATGTGACCAAGTAACTCAGATCCCAATAAAGCTGTCGCCAAAAGGGGGACAGAAAATGATCTTACAGAACTGCAACACTGAAGATAAATAAATAAATAGTGGCAATAACTAATAATCCATTTTAGCAAGCAGGAATCCGTGTGATCATGGAGTCTCAAAACTCTCCCTTAAGATTCTGATAATTACAGAGCGGAAACAGGAAGTTTTAAGGAGGAAGTCTGTACCCCCATTTCACTCTGTTGCTGCGGTAAAGCACCCTGAAAAAGAAGACAGCTTGGGGGATGGGGTGTTCAGCTCACAGTTCCAGGACACAGTTCATTGTTGTGGAGAAGTCATAGCAGGAACTGGGAGCAGCCAGCCACATCACACCCACGATCCAGGAGCCGATGGGTGGTTGCATGCGCCTTTAGTCCCAGCACTGAGGAGGCATCGGCAGGTGGAGCTCTCTGAATCATCAGCAGGGTCTACAGAGCGAGTTCCCAGACAGTCAGAACTGTTTCTGGAGAAACAAAACAAAACAAAAAACAAACAAACAAACAAAAAGAGCGGAGAGAAATACACGCAACGTGTGACTGCTCAGTTCACCCTCTCCACTCCTGCAGGATTCTAGACCTGAGGCCAGGGGATGGTGCCACCCGTAGTAGGCTGGGTCTTCCCACGGCAGCTGTCATAATCAAGACAACCCCCAGCCAGCAAGCTGACAGATCTCTCTCACTGAGTGTCCTTCCAGACTGGCAATCAAAACCATCCCCCTCAGCAACTGCCATCTCTCTCCAACAATCCTGCGGTTTCTCCTATAGGATTAAGTCACAATCACTTGCCTCTGAGAGGATGCAATGAGCCCTCAGAGAGACTTCTCAGATGTCCTCACCACAGGTATACAATCTGAGTTCAGTCACGAGGACACAGAGGCAAATTCACATTGAGGGAAATTCTAAGGGACAACTGGCCGTGAAGGTCAGCCAAAGGCTGTCTTTAGTGTCCCCAAACCTAAAGGGATCAGAAAGAAACAACAACCAAATACAAAACCTCAGACCCTGGATCCATAAATGAGGAGCACTCCATACTGGTGAGGTTTCACAGGGCTGAGGACTCGGGGACAGGCAGGTCTCCTGATTTTAGTGACTGCATTGTGACCCCAAGAGAACGCCTTTGTTCATTAGGATGTAAAATAAAGCGTTGTGACAGCAATTTATGCACAAATAGGCCAGGATAAGGGGTCTTTGTACAGTCCTTTTCTGCATCAGGTTACTTAAACTAAAACAGGAGGCAGCTGAGGCAGGAAAATCATGAATTTTCAGGCTACTCTGAGCTATGTAGTGAGTCCCTGTCTCAAAAATCAATTAGTTAATCAATTGGAAATCGAAAATGCATGCAAAAATCGGGTGTGTCCTTCAAAATTATGTCACAAAGCAAACAAAAAATAAATGAACAATTTCGAGCTAAGAGAGACTGAAAGGGTTTTTAAGATGGAATTAATAAATAATACTGAATTAAAATTTGTGCAAAAAAAAAGAAGAGAAAGAATGTTATTGAGATAGTTGATAAAATGTGCATAGGATTGGAATCAGTGTTAAAGTGTCCTGATTTTGTTCCCAGCACCGAGGTGGGTCAATCTTCCTCTTACAGAGTAACACACTGTAACCCTGAGGACCAAGGACACAATGGGAGTCTGAAGTTTGCTCTCAAATACTCACCACACCAACTATAGCTGCATCGAGGGAGAAACAGATAAAACAGCTGAGGGCTCTCTACTATTCTGCTAACATCCAGAAATTTGAAATTTTAATTTTCTTAAAATCAAAACTAAAATTAAATAAGAAAACTCATCGTCACAATCACAAATTTAGACAGAGACACACAAAACTATGTGGAAACAGAGATAGATACACTAAACAGTGGTTTGGGAAGGGAGACAGGGAGGAATACTCTAAGAGAGACTAATTATTCTTAATAATATTATTATTAAATCATAATTATTATTAAGACTAGAGAGGACATCATACAGAACAACCCTCAGGTTTCTTTTTTCTCTCTCTTTCTGTCT